>NC_081772.1:97500-102500 GCF_963082965.1 Carassius carassius
CCACGGAACGACATCGATACGATTTTCTCAGAAATGTAAGTACCTTCTGCATTCTGATGGAAATAATCCAACCTCACCATCTACTGACTGATCTAGTTCACTCATCAATTGTGTATGTCGTTTCAGAGGTGGAGCAAGTTACATGAAGACTTTTTTTTTTTGTATAATGATTCATTTACAATAAAACCTGGAAACTGTGTTAAGAAATATAGCCTACACAAAATATAAAACTCTATTTAGATGTCATGTTCATGTAAACTAAACTTGTTTAGTAAAATGTAGAATGTGGTCATAAATGGCTGCAGTTGCTGGTTTTCATCATGTGTAAAGTTATTTCTTTCTCTGTGTGTGTGTGTGTGTGTGTGTGTGTGTGTGTGTGTGTGTGTGTGTGTGTGTGTGTGTGTGTGTGTGTGTGTGTGTGTGTGTGTGTGTGTGTGTGTGTGTGTTTGTGTGTTTCTGTACTGATGAGCAGTGGTGCTAAGATCCGGCCATACCTCACCGTAGAGCAGATGACAGACTTCCTGAACAACAGACAGAGAGACCCTCGTCTGAATGAGATCCTGTTCCCGCCCCTTAAAGCCGAGCAAGTGCAGGGATTGGTGGAGAAATACGAGCCTGACACCATGCTTTCACAAAGAGGTTGGTGAATTCTCCTGTCACTCAAACAGACTCCGCCCACTGTCTGTTGTTTGATCCCTGAGAATTAAAGCTGTAATGATTTAAAATGCTCAGATGTTGCTGAGCTGAAGGTTTGCTGTTCAGTGAATGAGAGTTTGATGTTATGTGAAAGTCAAAATCCCAAACTTCCTCTCTCCAGTCCATCCTGAATATGTATTACTTAAAAAAACTCTCTCTTTATTTATTCTTCTCTTTCACTTATTTGTACAATGTCTAATTGGTATTATGAGCACTTCCTGTGTCTGTTTACCTCTTTAAGAAGAATCGCTTTTTGTATTCCCCAAAATGACTAAATGTAATGTAAAGGTAAACTGCAGAAACAACATCACAGCCATGAGCTCATTAACATATGACCTGCCCACACATATTCAGTGTGAACTACACCAAACATAACAAGGCTCATTTCCATTTTATAAGGGGTAAAGAGTCCATTTCACAGTAAAAAGAAGAAAATTCTATCAAAAAACCTTTAAAGAGATGAATACAGATGTTTTTGTTAATAGCCATACTGTAGCAGCTCATGAGCCCTGTATCAGAGAAGGGTCCTTTACTGAGTCTAAACAAAGACTATAGAATGTCACTCTTATAGTTTTGAATGGAACGCTCAATATAGCTGCTCAACTGCAGGAAGTCCCGCCTTCTGAATGAAAGAGCCAATCACTAATCAGTAAAGTCAGCGCGTCACTGCAGCTGCCGTTAGAAGTCCCGGTTGCTATAGAAACAGTCAGCATTCTGAGACGTGCTATGGCTGATCTTTTAATAACGCTATTTGAGCAAAAGTCACAACATTTATGACACAGTTGTTGTCAGATTTTTTGGTGATTTCAATTATAAAAATTAAATGGTAAACTTAGTGAACCATTTTGGAGAATTTGATGTTTCCCCATTCAAAGAGATAGGAGTTGCACTTGCATACCTGATAGGCGTTTCAAAGATGGCCGCAAAGTGACATGACTTGTCTTAAAAGGACTTTGGTCTAACTCACTGCAAAGAACCATCAAAGAACCTTTATGTTTAAAAGATGCTGGATTGTAGTCTTCCGTGGAAATGCTGTCTGTCCTCATGAACCTCGTCTCCATTTCTGAGTGCACTGCATTAATGAAGTCTTCCTCCATGGTGTTCCCTCACGAGTCTGGAAAGGTGAGCGCTCCGCTGAGACGAAAGTCACCCTTTGATGCTTCATTAGAGGAAGAACTGTGTTAATTAGAGCTGTGAAAGTCTACAGAGGGCATGGCAGGATTAATTAGCATAAAGTGGCCAGAGGGACGGTGGGGATGTTAGATGTGCTAGACTCCACCTGAGAGCCAAGGAGCCCAAAGAAAATGGACTGGAATGAAAAGCGACTGGCTGACATTCCAACAGTTTGAGCTGTCACTTCTGCTGAACTCATGTGATGATTTCTTATTAACAAGGAAATGCTTGTAATATTTTGTGGTTGCAGTTGCATTCTTTCTTAAAATAATTATAAGTAGGTAAGAGGTGCTCATTCCTGTTCCTGTAGATCTACTGTACCTGTATTGATCCAAGTGTTCCTGAAAGCCTTCAGTAGCTGGTTCTAGTTATGGTACTAGACTTTGAGGTAGATATCCAGGAGCAAGGCTGAGCACTGCTGACATAGAGTATTTAAAGAAGGGAACCATCCACTGGTCTGAAGGTCTGTCCAGTACAGTCTAAAGTCTGCAAACATGCACAGGATTGTTGATATTGTTGTTTTGTGGTGCAGGGCAGATCTCGGTGGAGGGCTTCGGCAGATATCTGAGTGGAGAAGAGAACAGTATCATCCCTCCAGAGAAGCTGGACCAGAGTGAAGACATGACGCTGCCACTCTCGCATTACTTCATCAACTCCTCACACAACACCTACCTCACAGGTCAGCCAATCAGACGCTTCGCACAACACCTACCTCACAGTCAGCCAATCAGATGACTCGCACAACACCTACGTCATAGGTCAGCCAATCAGACACCTCGCACAACACCTACCTCAAAGGTCAGCCAATCAGACGCTTCACACAACACCTAACTCACAGGTCAGCCAATCAGACATCTCGCACAACACCTACTTCACAGGTCAGCCAATCAGACGCTTCACACAACACCTACGCCATAGGTCAGCCAATCAGACATCTCGCACAACACCTACTTCACAGGTGATCCAATCAGACTCTTAGCACAGCACTTACCTCACAGGTCAGCCAATCAGAAGACTCGCACAACACCTAACTCACAGGTAGGGATGGGTACCGAAACCTGGTATTAAACTGGCCCCGGGGCTAAATTATGAAAGACCGTAGTATCAGTAAGATCGGACGCTATCGGTTCTGCTTTCGGTACTGGAGGGAAAAAAATTAATGTACTATGTATTTTTGCTTAATAATGTTATCGTGCACATTTTATCTCACCAAACATTTCTAATGTGCGATCATATTAAGACGTTTGTCTGTGAGATCTGCGAGATCTCTCTTGCGCGCCGCGGAGGCTGTCTGTTAGTCACACACACACAACAAAAACGAGCGCAGCGCACACACACGCATAAGGGGCCGTTCACATATCGCGTCTTTTGCGCGCTAAAGTTAGTTATTTCAAATGTAGGCGTGTGGTATGCGTGCTCATAATGGAAGCGACGTGGTCGCGACGCGCACGCGGTGCGACGAGTTTGTTTTTTCCAGGCACGTCCACACTGCATCGAGTTAAAAACATCTCAACTTTTCAGAATGCTGCAAGCGCACCACAGGTCATGTACTGTAGCTTTCTCACCTTTTCCGTAACAACGTTGAAAGCTCAGCCAAGATGAAGGAACAGCTGATTTTTAAATTAATTTAGTAGCAGAGCTACTGCAAGGAGTTTTTAGTGCTGCAAATCCATTTATCCATTGCTGAAATTTCCGCGTCTTCATGGAGAGAGCAGGTCATGGTTGCTTAGCAATTGCACACTCCTCAGGAGCGCAAGTGCCCGAAGGCTTTGGGGGAAAAAATCAGAAAGCGGCGTGCCTAGCGTTTTCCACGCGTTTTTAGACGCGATATGTGAACGGCCCCTTACAGTACGAAAACTCATGCTTAATACAAAGAGTGACGATGGCGGAGACAGTAAAACGTTCCAAAGTGTGGTTATACTTCACTAGAATTGATGCAGACAACGCTGGTTGTCATAAGTGCAACAAACTTTTTGCATGTAAGGGCGGAAACACAAGCAATCTGTCAAAGCATCTTTCAAAAGTGCATTATGTGCAGACAGAGAAATGCAAAGTTTTCGACTGCCTAACACAACACAAAGTAACACAACACAAAGTACCGATAAGATTACCGTTAAAGGACTGGACCAATCAGATGACTCGCACAACACCTACCTCACAGGTCAGCCAATCAGAGCTAGTTACTCTAAGAGGCCATGTTTAGCCTTTGAACAAGAACTAATGTTTGTGGTATGCTCACAAATGTACAAATGAGTCCTCAGTGTTGATCGTTTGTGGCCTGAACAGATGATCCAGTGTCAATGTGGTTTCAGATTCTAACGCACTTAGAATTAACCATACGAATGATGATGAAGTGACAAAAACCTCCCTGCTATTTTTTTGCACTTATGTAGTTATTATTTGCACTCATTTGGTAGAATTATGATATTAATGTTAGTTTTTGAGCTAATTGGCTTTACTTCACTTAGACTCAGTTTCAGCACTTCCAATCAGTATACTTAATTTTATAATAAGACTCAAGATGTCTCACTAATGCATTTTTAGATTAATTTAGATGAAGTTCTGCCAGTTATCTCAATCACACAGAAAGAACATAATCACTCAAAAGATCAAAATATATGTGATTTCTGTAACATAAACCATTCTCCACTCTGACTAAAGTCTTTGCATTGAATTTGCTCTCAGCCGAGGTTCATTATTATTGTAGGTGAAATGGTGTACAGTAGAGAAACACTATATTTTAATGACCAAATTTCATCAGATCAGACAGGTCTCAGGGCAGCTGTGGCCTAATGGTTAGAGCGTTGGTCTTTTAACCCAAAGGTTGCAGGTTTGAGTCTCAGTGCCGGCAGGAGTTGTAGGTGGGGGGGAGTGAATGAACAGTGCTCTCTACCTCCCTCAATACCCATGACTGAAGTGCACTTGAGCAAGACATTGAAGGGGTTAAATGCTGAGCACCAATTCCGAGTATGGATTACCATACTTGGCAAATGATATGACTCAGCATCAGCAAAAATGGTACATTAGATATGAGTGAGAGTTTGTTATCGAGTCTCCTCTTGATGTCCAGTGTGTTATTTTTCTGCAGCGGGTCAGCTGGCTGGAAACTCGTCTGTGGAGATGTACCGGCA
>NC_081772.1:110000-137500 GCF_963082965.1 Carassius carassius
ACCTTTTGCTTTGATTACTGCTTTGCACACTCTTGGCTTTCTCTTGATGAGCTTCAAGAGGTAGTCACCTGAAATGGTCTTCCAACAGTCTTGAAGGAGTTCCCCGAGAGATGCTTAGCACTTGTTGGCCCTTTTGCCTTCTGTCTGTGGTCCAGCTCACCCCTAAACCATCTGGATTGGGTTCAGGTCCGGTGACTGTGGAGGCCAGGTCATCTGGCGCAGCACCCCATCACTCTCCTTCTTGCTCAAATAGCCCTTGATGCCTTCAGTGTGACTCTACAATTTTCATAGTCATGAAAATAAAGAAAACTCTTTGAATGAGAAGGTGTGTCCAAACTTTTGGTCTGTACTGTATATATGTATATGCTGTCAAACTGATTGACTCAATACATGTTTGCTGGATAGTCCTGGATATCCAGATAATCGTTTCACTGCATCGCTAGTTCCTGTCACATCCAGCTGATGAGAGAATATCTGGGAGCTTCTGCAGTGTTGAATAAGGTTTCTGTGGTCTTTCTCAGATCATATCCGGTCAGTTCCTGTCTGATAAGAGAGTCGGAGTTTACGTGGAGGTAGAAATGTTCGGCCTTCCGGTGGACACCAAACGGAAAGCGTTTAAGACCAAGACGTCTCAAGGCAATGCCGTCAATCCGGTGTGGGATGAAGATCCGGTGGTCTTCAAAAGAGTACGTCTGCAGTGACGAGCACTGAACCATCAGGCAGGTTCTCCATCAGACACTTTGATTTTGATGAGCCGTGTGTTTCAGGTGGTTCTTCCCACGCTGGCGTCTTTGAGGATAGCCGTGTATGAAGACAACGGGAAGTTTATCGGCCATTGCATCATCCCAGTATGTGCCATCCGACCCGGCAAGTATCCGCTTGATTTCTCTCGCTGTGAAAGAGCACGGGGACAGATCGCGGTCATTAAAGCATGTCTCTCTCTGCTGCAGGATATCATTACATCAGTCTGAGGAACGAGAAAAACCAGACGCTGACGCTTCCATCCGTCTTCATCTACACTGAGGTCAAGGACTACGTCCCAGACACTTTTGCAGGTACAAGAGCCGAATAAATCGGACAGGGTCAGTGATAAATCACAGCTTCATTACACTGTTAAGACTCTGAAAGAGCTTCAGCATGTATTCTGGTGTTTGGATGTTTGTGCTGTAACGTCCGTCTGTGTCGGTGTGTCAGATGTGATCCAGGCTCTGTCCAATCCCATCCTGTACATCAGTCTGATGGAGCAGAGAGCCAATCAGCTGGCGGCTCTGACACAGGAGGAGGGAGCGCAGGAGGCCGACAGAGAAGAGGTGAGTGAGTTTTACTGCTGCGGTGAGCACCAGCGAACACTGAAACACAGCAGCTCCTCGGCCCTGTGTGTGCTGATGATGGTCTGTGTCAGAAAACTACACAGTGCCACCACAGCCCTATTCAGACTCGATTTGTTTCTCATGTGGACGTCTGCAAAAATAACCTTAGCCTCAGCGTGCCGATTTATTCACAGTGGAGAAGCGAGTTCTGTGATCCTGAGTTTACTAGAAGATATCGATTCAAAATGTAATGTTTAAAGTGCCCCTATTATGGATTTTTGAAAATGAACTTTCATGCAGTGTGTAACACAGCTCTTAAATCTCAAAGTGCATAAAGTTATTGTCTTTCAAAAGAAAGAGTCGACTCCGAGTCATGAAAACAAGTTGTTTTTAAAACGAATCTTGCGCTGTTTCCACATGAAACGCCCGCACAGACCGAACCTCTCCTCAAACACCGCTCTGCGCTCGGAGCCCTCTCCACGGACAGCACGCCAAATACACATACTATCCTTCTCGCTTCCATATTAATAATGTTCTTTACATGTGTGTGTTTGGTCTGCTTGTGTTGGTGCAGGTCAATGGCGGAGGAGATCCTGTGTCAGAGGTCAAGACTGACTCTAAACCCGCCGCAGAGAACGGGCTGAACAACGACAACATCTCGCCCAAATCATCTGTGGTCAGTCACCAGACGTCATCTTCAGGTGCGTGACATGCGTCCGGCGTCTGTGCTTTACTGCTGCATCCACGTGTAGAATCATGACGCCTTCATCTGTGTGTGTGTGTGTTTCAGGGTCGGTCAAACCTGCTGTGAAGTCTGAGGATGTGGTCCAGAGTGTTTTAACAGGTACGTGTCTGAGGTTCACGTCTGTCTCTGGTGACCTGATCTCAGCTGTGACCGCTTGTGTTCGGATCATTGAGACGGATGTTAATCAGGTGCAAACGATGATGTGAGCGCCTCAAATACATGTGTGTGTGTGTCAGAGGTGGACGCTCAGACTGTAGATGAACTGAAACAGATGAAGGCTTATTTGAGGGAGCAGAAAAAGCAGTACAAAGAACTGAAGGAGCTCAAGAGGAAACACAACAAGAAAACCAGCGATCTGATCAACGAACATGCGTCCAGACAGAAGCAGCTGCGCAGCGACTTCCTCCGGCGCAGGTCTGCACTGCAGAAGAGGTGAGTTTCTCTGAGATGGTTCTGCTGTCTGCTCTGGGTCCTGTCATCTAATGCGCTGTGCTCCTGCAGGAGTGTGTCGGATCAGGATCGGGATCGGGATCGGGATCTGCTGGAGCAGGAGCAGGAGAGATGTGAGCGTGAACAGCAGCAGCAGCAGCTCCTAACACTCAGACAGGAGCAGTTCTACAGCGAGAAGTACCTCAAACGAGAGCACCTCAAACTGGTGATCACTGCTTACTGACATAATCTCATCTACAAATCCTGTACACATGCAACACAGCATTACTGGGATTATTTGTCTGAGATTCATTTTGACACTAAATTATTTTTTAGTAAATTTTCATTTATGATATTTTAGCTACACATTCTCTTATCATAAACATCATAAATCTTCATGAACATTTGTCTAAAGGAACTGCTTCATAAGAGTCGTTTGTTCATAAGAGTCGTTTGTTCATGAGAGTCATTTGTTCATAAGAGTCGTTTGTTCATAGGAGTCGTTTGTTCATAAGAGTCGTTTGTTCATGAGAGTCATTTGTTCATAAGAGTCGTTTGTTAATAGGAGTCGTTTGTTCATAAAAGTCGTTTGTTCATAGGAGTCGTTTGTTCATAAGAGTCGTTTGTTCATAAGAGTCGTTTGTAGTGAACATGCAGGCTACAAGTCAGTAATGTGATTAACATGTGCTTCAGCTACCTTAATCGCATTATAAGGGCTTATAAATTATACAGATTGAGTTTTTTTTGTGTGTGTAGCTTGTTGAGAAGCTCATGTCTGTGGCAGAAGAGTGTCAGAATAACCAGCTGAAGAAACTGAAGGATCTGTGTGAGAGGTAAGAGATATTAAAGTGATCGTTCAGCCACAAATCATCATTTAGTCTCCTCATGTCCTTTAAACCTGTGACTTTCTCTTTCAATGAAACACAAAAGAAGATGTTTTTTTAAACATGTCTTTGTCCATTTAATGAAAGTCTGTGGTGTGATGTCATTTGGACAACCCTGTCCCTCAAAATATATATATATATATTTTTTAGAGAAAACAAAGACTTGAAGAAAAGGATGGACAAGAGACGCCAGGAGAAGTTTCAAGAAGCTCGGACGCTGGAGAAGACTCTGACTGAGGAGTGAGTGATTTTAACCCATCTGCCGTTTCCCAGCAGTCTTTGTGTGTGTCTCAGATCACGTGTTCATGGATCATCATCTCTGAGTTTAAAGCTGGACTTTGGCTTGAGGCTTGAAGTCAAGTCACCTTTATTTCTATAGCGCTTCATACAACACTGGTTATGTCAAAGCAGCTTTACAGGAAAATAATGTGTCAATGTTGCAAGAAGACAATAACTGAGTCATTTTCCAGTTAAAGTCAGTTCATTGATGATTCAGTGACATCATCTTCAATAGTGTCCCCAAATAAACAAGACAAAGAAACAAAACTCCATCGGTGACAGAAATGGAGAAAAACACGTCTGGAAAAACCAGGACACCATTCTCTCCAACCGTTGATCTCATATTCACCAGGACCAACAAAAGATGATGCTGATCCAAACACACGATCATCTGAAGTAATAAGACTGCTAGTGGACAGTGTGTTAAAGATTAGACATGCTTGACACTGAACGTTAAATCCTCCTGTTTTTTTAGGAAAAAGATGGAGATGAACAGATCCCACGTGAACGAGGTGGTGCAGTCCATCAAGCGGGTGAGTGGACACTGTGTTACTTTTAAAGTAATGCATTACAATATTGCAATAAAAAAATAACTAATTACATTACTTATGTTCAATTTATTGAAAGTAATGCGTTATGTTACTTTTGCGCTACTTTTTAAATCTGGACAGGGCTTGCTTGTTTGTTTTTAAAATAAAAGTTTTGGCAAATATAAAAGCCTTAGCACAACAAAAGTGAAATGAATACGTCTCAGGATGAAGGGAAAGTACATTTACGTCTGTACAGTAGAATGCAGAAGAAGAAATTTGAACACACTTACAAGAAAAGACACACAAATGTTTGTCTATAGTAATGATTGCTCATTAGTATGATTTAACTGGATCATCGAAGGACAGAAGCAAAGACATTGGTTTATAGAATAGGATTAAATACATAAAGGATATTTGTGTTGTTCTGTGTGTGTGTGAGATGATTTAGTGCATATATATTTATATTTATTTTAGAACTACAGTCAATGTCAATGTCACCTTTATTTATATAGCGCTTTAAACAAAATACATTGCGTCAAAGCAACTGAACAACATTCATTAGGAAAACAGTGTCAATAATGCAAAAATGATAGTTAAAGGCAGTTCATCATGGATTCAGTGATGTCATCTCTGTTCAGTTAAATAGTGTCTGTGCATTTATTTGCAATCAAGTCAACGATATCGCTGTAGATGAAGTGTCCCCAACTAAGCAAGCCAGAGGCGACAGCAGCAAGGAACCGAAACTCCATCGGTGACAGAATGGAGAAAAAAACCTTGGGAGAAACCAGGCTCAGTTGGGGGCCAGTTCTCCTCTGACCAGACGAAACCAGTAGTTCAATTCAAGTTCAACAGTAACAGATTTCTCTCAACATGAGGACAGGAGAGATGTCAATCAATAAATTGGAAAAAAAAGTAACTTGCGTTACTTATTTGAAAAAGTAACTCAGATAATCTCTTGTAAATTAAAAAGTAATGCATAACTTCACTAGTTACTTGAAAAAATTAATCTGACTACATAACTCGTGTTACTTGTAATGCCCCCCCCCCCCCCCCCCCAACACTGTTAACCCCTGCTGGTAAATGCTTTAGTTACTCAGTTACTGTACATCTTTTTTTTTTTTTCAAAAGTATATGGAGTATATATTCCAACAAAATGAATGTTTTTGTAAGTAACATGGGTTTATCTCTAATTTTGAAGTGTATGTTCCCATCAGCACTTTTCTCAACTCAACTCAAAAAAAAACTAAATGCAAATAATACAATATAACTAATCATGAATAGTTTGGACAGGAAAATAGAGTTTATTAAAGAGAAAGAGAAAACATGGTTTGTAGCGAACATTGTGTGTTTTGTGCTGTGATTTACTGGCTGCCAGTATGAAGATTGTTTTATTTCATTAAGTGTAGACTTGACTGACTGATCCTGCAGTTACATCATTACACCTGTAGGTGTCAGCAGAAGACTGTCTGAAGAGTGTGTGAGTCTGTAGTTATTGAGCTGCTGTTTCTAATCAGAACATCAGTCACGTGATCAGCTGCAGCCAATCACAGCTCTGATTATATTCAGAACAGCAGCAGGACTGTGACCCTGCATAATATTTTATTGTGAGGATATTTTTGTTGCTTTTGTATGATAATAACGTTGGAAGTGTGTTGAGGGAGAAATCACTGGATCAGCGTCTGTGCTGCGTGAAGGTTTCTATCCAGCGGTCAGATGTTGCTGTTTGAGGGTTAGTTCTGTGTTTCTATGACCATGAACATCTCAGTGGCATTATTTTGCTGACATGTTCATTGCTTCTCTGTCATGTGTAGATTGCGTGTACTGGAACACGTCTGTGAGTGTGTGAATGTTTGTGTGTTTTCCAGCTGGAAGAAGCTCAGGACAAACGACTGGAGAGATTGCTGGAAAAACATAAAGATATTCGACAGCAAATCCTGGACGACAAAGCAAAGGTACGAGCCACTGTAGAGATTCATGACGTGTTTGTGGAAGTTTAAAACACTGCAGAAACACACACACACACACACACACATACCTGCAGTGTGTTGGTGTTTCCTCACTGTCACTGTTATTTTAGGAGGACGGATCACAGGAAGTGGAAGGTAAGCAGTGCTGCATCCCAGCATTCAGTTCATCACCGATATTCATCTGACATTCAGGTTAATGGTTGTGTGTCCTGGGCTGCTCAAATTAACCAAAACCCAAACTCTGGATCATAACAACTTCATCCAGCCATTTTCTAATAACCAGCTTTACTGACCCGTGTGTGTGTGTGTGTGTGTGTGTGTGTGTGCGGTTCATCATCACACGTGATCTGTGTTTCAGCAGAAGTCCTGCAGCACTGAAGCGCAGTGTTTGATTGTTTTCTGTTGATGAGCCAGCGGTGCTGAGTCCTGAATAAACGAATGAATGACAAACAGAAAGATTTCAGGACAGAGAGACTAGAGTCTTGCTCTGAAACAGACCCATGCTGTCGTGAGCTGGATGTTGAACACGTTACATGCGTGTGTTTATCTGCTGGTCAGTGATGTGTGGCATGTTTCTGGAGAGCAGCGGCCGTCTGCAGGTTTACATGATGTTGATTCTTCAGATGAATTGATTTCTCACTGATGAACGGTGTCTGGATATAATGTCTAACTGTGTATAGACAGAAAACAAGAGAACAGAGAAGAGCTGTTAGGATTAGAGTGGAATATTGTTCACATGATAGCTTACGCTGAGCCATCTTTAGTCCTGATGGTGTGTTTGTGTCTCGTTGAGGTGATACTCAGTATGTACACTGTATGTCCTGGTTTGTTGGATAGTCCATCCAAAAAATGACCATTCTGTCTCATTCGCTCTCCCTCGTGTCGCTGTGTGACTCTTCAGTGGAGCACAAAGTCATTTGGAGGAATGATGGAAGACACAAACAACATCAGACGCCACTGATTTTCATCACGCGGACAAAATATTTTGTGTATCAGTGAAATATTTTTGTGTATCATTTAAATCATACAGATTTAAATGAGTAAATGATGACAGAACGATTGATTTGTGTGTGTGTGTGTGTGTGTGTGTGTGTGTGTGTGTGTGTGAACTATCACTCTAAGAGAAAAGCACACAGTCTGGTCAGAGAACATGAATGTAGTAAAGCTCAGTTCCAGCCAGTGATCTCTGGTGCTGAAGCAGATGTGTTGATGCGGTCTTCTGGTGTGTTTGGAGCCTCAGTTCAGCTCAGCGTCACTAGAGGGCGTCATAAACACGTCACAGCGCTTCAGAGACAGTCCTGCTTCACTATAGACTCAACAATTATGCAGCATCAGTTCATCTGGGCTTTGCTTCCCATCAGACTCATGTTTTTAGGAGTTATTCTGTAATCTGTCCTCGTTCACAGTGGCGTCAGAAGCAGGTCTCATCTGTGCTTGTGTTTGGATCAGGAAGCAGTTTGAAGTTAAAGTAACCAGGACGAAGCTGAAATCCTGCCCTCTGTAAGAACATGAGCGAGAGAGAGAGAGGCCTGACCTATTTTTACGCTTGGATCAGGCACTAATGGACAGCTATAAGCATCCCGGGTCTTCAGAGACCTGCAGAACCCTCTCTGCTCTCAGCTGATGAAAGCGTGGAGAGATTTCACTGCAAACTGACGGCTAGTTTAGCTTCTCTGCCAGCAGCAGCCTATATACGTGTTTGAGAACGTGTTGATGTTTCAATAGAAATGCTCAGCATGCGCGTGTTAGCGTCCTGCTAATGTTCCAATAAGATCAGCCGGCGGGAATCACGCACGCAGCGTGTCGCAGGCTGATTAGATCTGACTTTCAGCTTCACTTTGCTGTTTGTTTCATGAACTTCCCAGCGAGGTGAGCGCGATTAGGGAACGTGCTCAGTGTTATTCATGCTAATGCTAAGCCTCTGTGGGTGAACGGAGCTGTTTCTGGGGTATTTTTACACTGCTGGTCCTGGGATGTTTTGTTGTAGGGTGGCAGATGTGTTTCTGTCTGAAAGCGTGTTGATGTTGGATGAAGCTGCAGGCCGCGACATTAACACAAACAGGAGCGCTGTGCCATCGCCATGGCAACCCTCATCCCGCTCTAACCCCATAATAACCAGAGCACGAGGAGCTCCTGGAATGATGCTCTCCTGCAGATGACCGTGTCGCAGCTCTTTATTATTTATTATTTCTTCTGTGATACTCTCTGTTGATTATGTTCATGTATCAGTTTGCTCATCTCACTAATCTCATCCTCTATTCAGTTTACAGTGGTATTTTTACAGTGTTTTTTTGGTCCATTTTGGACTTTGAACTATTGTTTTTAATTTCTTAATGTCTTGATTTTGACTAGACACGAGGGACAGTGAATGATGAATTTTCATTTCTGAGTGAACTATTCCTTTATTGCCATTGCAATGTTAAAAAAACACTGTGGTAATGCAATCATAGTATTGTCCAAAAAAGGCCTCTGATATGTTGCTGGCCCAGCTCTGGAGAGACAGATGGAGACGTCTGTGAGACTCGTGGAGCAGATCCTCCTCGCTCTCGTTGTGTGTTTGATGTGAGTGGCTCTTCATTAATAATTCACACAACCCTCCTGATTCTCGCCAGAGGAAGTGCTGTCACTCGATAAAGACCCGAGGAGCACAAACACACCGCGATCCAGCTGGAAATAACCTTGTGTCATTAGATGCTGGTGGGTCTGGAGTCCTGAAGTCAGTCTGTTAGTGAGCGTCTGTGAACACACACCTGCGGGTGATTACACGACGAGTGTGAAACGGGACCGCTTCAGCTAAAGTAATTCAATCTAGATTTCAGAAGCTTGGCATCCCTCGATGGCGGACCAGAATTAGGACAGATGTTGAAGAAGGTCATTCTCCTCCCGAGTGCTTTAAGAGAGCGGAGGAGTTGGACGTGAGTGTGGTTTGTTGACAGATGACGAGTCTTTTGAGGAAAGACATTTTTAACTACGAGTCGGGAGGGAACAGAAACTAGAATGGTTTCATCTGTAGGTCTCTTTAGGTTAGTGAATCCGGGGCGGCCCGCTGACTTCAGTTGATGGGAGTCTGCGCTCAGCGTCAAACACAGGTCGGCCTCGCCCCGGACGCTCAAGCGTGTGCCAGAGACGTGTTTAATCCCAGGTCTTTGTGTGCTGGCCAGCAGGGGGACAGCAGATGTCCTTCCTCTAAGTAGGTCGGGCTTTGTGCGGCGTCCGGCTGGAACCATCTGTCCGTGGCATGTCGCTATCAGCCGGCTGAAAATATGATTTTCTAGAAGGTGACCTTTGAGATGACGGGCATGTGGAGATGACGCTTGACCGGTTTGAGCAATTGGGCTGTGCAAGTGTAGCTCTCAGGAGAAATGGCTGATGTTAGTTTTTGTTTTCTGTGTTGGTGAAGAGCTGTACATCCCTTGTTCCTTCCTCGAAGCATTGCATGGAAGAACTAAACCTGTTCTGAGGGTTAACCGGCGCAAGCAGAGATCAGAGGCGCTCTCAGATCACCAGCGAGCGCAAATCATTCGAAATCAGTCTTTGACACAATCATCTTTGGTTCTTTCTTTAATTACTCCGTTCCCAGGAGAGCGAGCGGGGTAGTTAACCAGTCAAATAAGCAGTAAAGCAATTATTGGGTCAGAATGAATACAATTCTGACATCTTTAATCACTAGGGGAGTCTGTGCCTGGAGAAAAACAGCACACTCGTCTCTCCCAGAGCTGAATGAGATGAAATCATGTTGATCTTCTGAGATCGTCTCTAATCTGAACCTTTAACCTCAGTCCGTGGTTTTCCGCTCCTGTGGTCGGCGGGACTCATTCTAACATGGTGCAGCTTTATTTTGTGGTTTAATCCATGTGCTGTATTCTCTCACTGGCTTCACATCTGCTTTGTGATGACGCTTTAGATCAGAGCTTCTCAACTGGTGGATCACGACCCAGAAATACAGCTTTGTTTGTTTCCCTGCTGTTGCATTATTGTTATTATAGCAAAACAGACTTCTTAATGATTGGAAAAACAACAAGCGATAAAAGCAAATACTGTATTTTCCGGACTATAAGTCGCACTTTTTTTCATAGTTTGGCTGGTCCTGCGACTTCTAGTCAGGTGCGACTTATTTATCAAAATTAATTTGAAATGAACCAAGCGAAAACATTACCGTCTCCAGCCGCCAGAGGGCGCTCTGTGCTGCTCAGTGCTCCTGTAGTCTACACTGAAGACATACAGCGCCCTCTCGCGGCTGGAGACGCTAATGTGAACTCCTGGTTCTAAATAAATGCGACGTATAGTCCAGTGCGACTTATATATGTTTTTTTCCACATCATGACGTATTTTTGGACTGATGCGACTTATACTCAGGTGCGACTTATAGTCCGAAAAATACGGTACACCATTGCACACGAATCAGCAGAGAAAAATGGGTTGAGATGCTCTGATCCGGATGAGTTCCTCGTCTGATTTGATCCTCACTTTCTTCCGCAGCTCCAGAGCGAGCTGGACCAGGAATATCAGGACAAGTTCCGGAGGCTTCCAGTGGAAATCCAAGAATTCGTGCAGGATTCTGCTGCTTGTAAAGGCAAGTTCAGCCAAGACAGTGACTTTCTTCCCATGTCCAGAGCGACGGGGAAGCTCAAGCACGCAAATCTCTCTCCATCTGAAGACGTGGAGCAGCGGTCGTCAGAGAAAGAGTGTGCTGCACCTTTATAAACATGTTTTTATACTCCTCATGCTGTCGAGTTTTCCCTGATTAAATGTGCACCTTTTAGTGTGATGACTTACTTGAACAATGTTAAAAATAATTTTCCTCTTTTTTTTTCTTACTTTTAAAAAGTCTTCACAAGAACTTGCTGCTTATGTGGATTTAAATATGCGTATGTGTTTAGATGAACTGTCATATATGTTTAGATGAGCTTTACTGTCAGTCTCTTAATGATTTTAAACAGCTCTTGAAGTCTTTTAATATGAACTTTAGGCTCTACTTCGTTCAAATGTTATCATGGACCGTTCTGCCACAATTTAGAGTTTGTATGAATTCAGTTTTTAATAACATAACAACGTGGACATGAAACATAAAGGCAAAAAGTAATTAATTTGCTTGCATGTTATTGTACAAAAATCTGATGTGGTAGGAAAACATTATTTTTCCATATATATATATTAAGATGTACATTTACACATTTGGCAGACTTACACTGCGGTCAAAGTGTTCAAAGTCATTCTCTGGGATTCGAACCCATGACCTCGATGTTGCTAGCGCTTGATCTGCTGTTTGAGCTGCAGGATGATGCTTAATAAAGATGTTTAACAGATTCCTGTGTGCCACAAAGAGGAATATTTGATCTCAAATGCACTGTGGGACAATGTGTAACTGACCAGAGTCACGACTGGACCGATGATGTCAAATGGAGATGAACTGAAGTCACCAGACTGTCATTGATGTGATGAATGTGCAGCTGTGGTCAGAAGTTAACATGCACCTCGCAGAATCTGCAGAGAAACTAAATACGAGGGATCATACAAAATACATGTTCGTTTTTATTTAGTACCGAGCTGAATAAGATATTTCACATATAGTCCACAAGAAAAATATAATAGTTGAATTTATAAAAATGAGCCTTTTCAAAAGTTTACATACTCTCGATTTTTAATACTGTTATCTGAATGATTTTTAATTTAGTGATAGTTGATGAGTCCCTTGTCTGCCAGCAGTGACTGCATGATCCATCTCTTCACACTGAGGACGACTGAGGGACTCGAACACAACTGATGCTCCAGAAGGACAAAACATGCATTAAGAGCCGAAGTTGAAAACTTTTTGGAGAAACTGCAAAGTGTATGTAAAATTTTGACCACAACTGTATTGACCAGTGGAAGAGGTGAAGTTTAGTGTGTGAAAGACTCGATGCTGCCAGTTTCTGAGCTTCTTTTATCACTGTTTTATACTGACAACACTAGTGCCATGAACATCTGAGACGTGTCTGTAAAATGAGCTTGTGACTGGCAGTATTTCAGAGAAATGTTACATTCATAGAGACAGTTTGATGCACTTCTCAAGTTTCTCCACGCTGATGTTGATGTATGTGACGCTTTTAGAAATCATGTCAAGTGTAAGCGGGTTATAAATGCCTGTGGATGAAATAAATGTTGCTTCTGTCTCGATGTGTTGTCGTCTCATGTTTGTTGAGTGTTGCTAGTGTTAGTTGTTGAAGGTCAGCGTGCTTGTTCCTGCACCGCTGAAGAGTTATGAGAGTGTGAGAGTGTGTGTGTGCGTGCATGAGTGTGTGTGTGTGTGTGCGTGCATGAGTGTGTGTGTGTGTGTGTGTGTGTGTGTGTGTGTGCGTGCATGAGTGTGTGTGTGTGTGTGTGTGTGTGTGAGTGTGTGTGTGTGCATGAGTGTGTGTGTGTGTGTGTGCGTGCATGAGTGTGTGTGTGTGTGTGTGTGTGTGTGTGCATGAGTGTGTGTGTGCGTGCATGAGTGTGTGTGTGTGTGTGTGTGTGTGAGCATCGGCTGTGGCCTGTTTCCCATCATCAACATGTTTTATGCACAGATGCCCAGCAGTCGCTGCGACTGAAGCACATGTGAACCAACAGGAATTCAGCTGCAAATATAATCAACATAAAAATAAACAGATCATCGTTCAGAAATATCTCTGATGCTGCTCTTTCGTTGTTCCAGTCTCATGGAGTCCATCACTGTCCATCAAATATTTCTGGGGGTTTTCTGATGTTTTATAAGTAGTTTCTTTGTTGAATATGAAGCAAATTATTTGGATGTGTAATATTATCTCATATTATCTGATGGTGGATAAACACACACACACACAACTGATGGCGAATAATATGATGAAAAGTTCCTAAACCCTTTGTGTAATTCAGGTAATGAAGTGTGTGTGTGTGTGTGTGTGTGTGTGTGTGTGTGTGTGTGTGTGTGTGTGTGCGTGCATGAGTGTGTGTGTGTGTGTGTGTGTGTGTGTGTGTGTGTGTGTGTGTGTGTGTGTGTGTGTGAGTGTGTGTTGACCGCAGGGGTCTGTGCTCATAATGTTCTGTGCAGGAAACAGGAAGTGAGGTAATGACACTGCTTTAGTCAGACACGATTAATTCGACAGCAGTTCCCATGATTCCCTCTGTCAGATCATATCTGATGGAAATATTCACTCTACACTGAATCTACAGTAAATAACATGAAAAAAACTTAAATTCACAATGACCTGAATCATCAGACTTAGAAAAGAGATTATTCACTCTGATGCTTCGTTTGTGGACATTAATTACTGACACTCTAACGCCCACAATTTACTAATTACATCTGCTGTAAACAACAACAAGAGATTCAGTTCAAACAAACATAGACAGACAGAGAGATGGATGGATGGATAAACAGACACCCCTCTGAAGGGTGAGAGAGAGAGAATCAGGAGACACTTCTTCTTCATGATCTTCAACTTCATCATCCTCATCTCGTCCTGCAGGGTTTCCTCCGCGTGAGTCTGAGTGTGTGTGTGTGTGAGAGAGAGAGAGAGAGAGAGAGACTGCAGCGGTGGTGAAGGGCTGTATGTATGACTCTGAGGAAGTTCCACCATCATCCGCCCGTTTTGAGGCGAAGGGAATTCTGTGTTTTCCCGGGAATGTCGCGGGCGTGCGCTGATCAAGTGTGATGACGGTAAGCCGTGAGCGCGGCTCGTGCGCGTGGTATTGAGCTGTAGGGAAGGGCGCGCGCGTGTGTTTGTGTTCATGTGTGAGGAGAATCAAAGTGAACTGGCTCTTAGCTCTCGGCTAACATTAGCTGATCTCCCGCAGTGCTCGTCATGTGAACGGTAAGGATGTGTGTGTGCTCGTCGAGATGTCAGTGGAAATGCAGCTTTGCTTCTGTGTGTTAGTGAATGTTTTTCCTCAGTCCAGCTCCACTGTGCCGCTAATACTGAAAATTACGTAATGCATACTGAATGAATCTGAGATGTAAAGCATGCAGGGCCTGTCGGTGTGTGCATGTGTGCATTTACTGCAGAACACAGTATTGCATCTGAATGTGAACGTGTCATCAGAGCTCGTTCAGTGTCAACTGTGTCAGAAATTAAACTTCTGCTATCTGGGACATTTGTCCCTTTCAGAGGCATTTCCACCTGCTTCATGAAAACATAGAGTGTAACATTCTGATCCCTGATTAATGTCTGATCCTTCAGCATTAGATGGAGTCTAGATGTAGTAAACATATGTGTGCTGTTGGTGGTTGTGTCTAAATGATCTGTCATGTTTCTTCTTAAATGACCTTTAAAAAAAAGATGCATTAGATATCAGTGTTGTTTTTTCAAAATATACCTTTATTAAATATGCACCATCTGAAAATAGGTTTTAATTTCTCTATATTTTCCAACATAACTTTTGTGCCTTGTTTCAGATTTACATTTATATTTACTGCCATGATATAAAAATGGCAATTTAAAAACCCAATAATGTCAAAACAAGAACTAAAAGCAGAATAGCAGGCACTGAACTGGAGATCTGTGAAGCTGTAATGTGATTCTGATCAGGGGTGTGTTTTCATCATGTAAAGTAAAGTGTCTGTACACGTCACACCTGTTCACGAGTGCGCACAGGTGAATGGGTGTTTACTCCGTCAGAAACACTGACCTGCGTGTGGAAGGTAAAGCCAGCTCTGATGTTCTTCAGGGTTCTCCGGTGGATCTTCAGAGCTGTGTCTGGTGAATGTGGAATCGAACAGGAGCTGCTGTAAGTGTGTGTGAGGCTCTGTCGGTTCACCGCTGATGCGACACGAGTCTTGTTCAAACAGCTTTGAGGTGGTTTAGAGAGCTGAAATGCTCTGAACTCTGCGTAATGTCACAGTTTTGCTGTTTTTGTGTGGTTTGAATCACTGATGGTTCATTCAGACACTGTTAGTTCTTTCCTGAAATGATTTGGGACTTATGTGCATATGTTGGTGTTCATCATGTCATCTCATGGAGGTTTGTGCTCTGTCATGTTTCAGAAGCGCAGGCTTTGAGTTGTGTTCGACTGTACTGTGGCAGAAACACTTCATCCGTGTCTTTGAGGGCTTTCGGTCCTCAGTTTCTGTCTACAGCAGCTTTCAGAAACACTGCTCACCATCTCAGATGTCTGATTTTACTACAATTTTCCTAATATCAGCCTTCATGTCCGTTATCAGCCATAGCGAAAGTAGTTAGCCGCTTTCAGTGTCAGCCGCAGATATTTGCATCCGGCGCTCCAGAAGAGCTCGAGTCGAGCCTCCTCTTCCACAGCTGTGTCTGAAGACAGAAGTGTTTTCCGTACGAACAGAGCTGCGTTGTGCTGGTGCTGTTGTGGTTTTCTTGTGCTTGTGTGCTGTTGGGAAGATGCACTATTATTCTTTAATTAGGCAGCTGCAAACACAATGAGTCACAGGCTTCTGGCTGTTATTGTTCACGTTGGGTTTCACGCGACGGCTGCCACACGCGTGTTTTCTTTGGGTCGACTGACCGCCAGCGCTCCGTCTTCACACGGTCAGTGTGTTCTGGCTTCATTAGTCTCTCTCTCTCTCTGTTTGTCTTCACAGCATCTGAGATTCCTCTTTCTCCAGCATGTTTCACACTCCGCTTCATTTGAACAGTGTTGTTTTAGGATCTTCGATCAGCAGATGGTTCCTGTTTTCAGACTGGTTTAGATCAAAGCTGAAGCTGGTCAGGGTTAACCTGGAGGACTGACCGCTGTTTTATTGCTAACCAATCCCAGCAGCTCATCCAGTGTTGTCTGTTAATGCTCAGGGAGCTTGGTACAAATCATATCAGTTTATCTATCTTTCATTAACTTAGGAATGTTCTCAAACTATCGCTCCGTCTTGAGCTGAAAGAGAAAACGGATCGTAGTTCACACTAATGCTTTTGCCTAAATTGTCTTGCGATAATCTTCATTCTCATACTTGCGGTCTAGGACTAGATCTGTGCTGTTTTCAGTTGATGCGTGAACACTAAACTTGATCTGTGGCTCCTGCTATCCAATAATCATTAGTCTTAAAAACAAAGTCTCAGCTTTTAAATTCTACACACATTCTGTGTTTATTTTGTCAGCCATTTTTTATTTAGTCTTAGTCTTAGTTCTGTGGAAGTTATTATCATGTTTAGTCAAGTTTTAGCCGACTAAATGTCGGAGCATTTTAGTCCGTGGAGACTTTTCTTCACATTTTCGTCATGCTGTATAATAGTTAAACTGATAAAAATGATAATCTATAAGATTGTTGTCATTTAAGAAATGTATTTTGCCGTTTCAGGTATTGCACTTTAATCCAATAATTAAGCACACATCAACAGAGTCTCATACTGATTTATTACGGGCTATTTAATATATAATTAATATCAAAGATTTAGATATGCACTCTCTTTGCCTACTTTATGAAAACTGGTAAAAACAAGCAATTTGAAAATAAATAACACACCGGGCAGAAAATGTATGATGTTAACAGAGAAGCTCTGATTTGGGGATTTGAGCTCTTGGTATCTGGCAACCGCACACATAAACGCTCGTGCAGTAGAGGCTCGAACAACAGCCAATAATATTTTGTCTCTTTTTCAACAAAAATTTAAATACTTTTTGTTATAGTTTACATTTTTTAATAGATTTATGTCTCGTCTTTTATTGTTAATAATATTGCATGTTGATAAAGTCACAGTTAGCATTTATTGACCTTATTGCCGTCTCGTCTTAGTCATGGGAAAAACATTTTTCATCATAGTTTTCATTAATGAAATGAACACTAGCACAGATGGCTGTAGAGAAGCGATCATCTCGTCCTCTTTAGTTCCAGCAGCAAATCATTATGAAACTCACTGAAATCAGTCATGAATCCACCAATCAGTGATTCAACCGCCGAAAGATCTCAGTAAAACAGCTAGAGATCAATAATGTCATATTTACCTCCGGAAAGACATTCAGTGACCATAAACCAGAAAATAACTTTAAACAGGAGCATTTTAATATATGCACTATATTACATATTCATGACATTTCACTAGAGATGTAACGAATCACTCAACTCACAATTTGAGTCGATTTTTTCATTTTTTATTTTTTTAACAATTATATTTAAGACAAAAGGTGAATTAAATGTGTCCTTTTATTATTGCTTGGACAAAATGCTACACATTTCTTTGTGAAATTGAAATATAACTATAATAACATACTTATATAGTACTTGCATATTATTGCCCTTTGTTGGTTTTGATTGCTTCTATTGTTCTCATAAGTCGCTTTGGATAAAAGCTTCTGCTAAATGACTAAATTTAAATTCAATTCAATTCAAGTTTATTTGTATAGCCTTTTTTTACAATACTAGTCGTTACAAAGCAACTATACAGAAAATTATGTTTCTACAATATTTAGTAGTAGCTTATAAGTGGTGACTGTCAGTTTGTGCACGTATGACAGGATTTGTAGAAAAGTTTATACAAGTCGTAGTCAGCCAGATGATGAACATTATTAATATTATTAATAATTAATAATTATTATATGATGCAGTCACACTTGTAGCAATATTTGTTAGTTCTGTTGTTGATTCAGGGTCAGCATCATCTCTTCTCAGGTGTTCTGGATCCAGACTGGAGCTTGTGTAAATCCTAGTTACCACGGGATGAAGATCCAGCAGAAACAGAGAAACAAGCAGAGACATCATTAGCATAGCTGCTGATCCAACAAGAGATGTGTTTTAATCTAGATTTAAACAGAGAGAGTGTGTCTGAACCCCGAACATTATCAGGAAGGCTATTCCAGAGTTTGGGAGCCAAATGTGAAAAAGCTCTACCTCCTTTAGTGGACTTTGCTATCCTAGGAACTACCAAAAGTCCAGCGTTTTGTGACCTTAGGGAGCGTGATGGGTTGTAGCGTGGTAGAAGGCTAGTTAGGTACGCAGGAGCTAAACCATTTAGGGCCTTATAGGTAAGTAATGATAATTTGTAACTGATACGGAACTTAATAGTTAGCCAGTGCAGAGACTGTAAAATTGGGGTAATATGATCATATTTTCTTGACCTGGTAAGGACTCTAGCTGCGCAATTTTGGACGACCTGTAGCTTGTTTATTGAAGAAGCAGGACAACCACCTAGAAGTGCATTACAATAGTCCAGTCTAGAGGTCATGAATGCATGAACTAGCTTTTCTGCATCAGAAACAGATAACATGTTTCGTAGCTTGGCAATGTTTCTAAGATGGAAGAATGCAGTTTTTGTTACATGGGAAATATGATTTTCAAAAGACAAGTTGCTGTCTAATATAACACCCAGATTTCTGACTGTACAGGAAGTAACAGTGCATCCGTCTAGTTGCAGATTGTAATCTACAAGATTCTGTGTAGTGTTTTTTGGTCCAATAATTAATATCTCTGTCTTATCCGAATTTAATTGGAGAAAATTATTGGTCATCCAATCTTTTACATTTTTAACACACTCTGTTAGCTTAGATAATTGGGAAGTTTCATCTGGTCTCGTTGAGATATATAGCTGAGTATCATCAGCATAACAGTAGAAACTAATCCCGTATTTTCTAATAATATTACCAAGGGGCAACATGTATATTGAAAATAGAAGGGGACCTAGGATGGATCCTTGTGGCACTCCATATTTTACTGGTGATGAATGAGATGACTCCCCATTTAAGTAAACAAAATGGTAGCGGTCGGACAGGTAGGATCTAAACCATCTTAGAGCCTGCCCTTGAATACCTGTATAGTTTTGTAATCGATCTATGAGTATGTCATGATCTATGGTGTCGAACGCAGCACTAAGATCAAGTAAAACTAGCAATGAGATGCAGCCTTGATCTGACGCAAGAAGCAGGTCATTTGTAATTTTAACAAGTGCAGTTTCTGTGCTATGGTGGGGCCTAAAACCTGACTGAAATTCTTCATACAGATCATTTTTGTGCAGGAAGGTGCTCAATTGAGCAGACACAACTTTTTCTAAAATTTTAGACATAAATGGAAGATTTGAAATAGGCCTATAATTTGCCAGTTCACTAGGATCTGGTTTTGGTTTCTTAATAAGAGGCTTAATAACCGCCAGCTTGAATGGTTTTGGGACGTGACCTAAAGATAACGACCAGTTAATGATATTGAGAAGCGGTTCTTCGGCTACAGGTAACAACTCTTTTAGTAATTTAGTGGGTACAGGATCTAATAAACATGTTGTTGGTTTAGATACAGTGATAAGTTTATTTAGCTCTTCCTGTCCTATATTTGTAAAGCACTGCAGTTTATCTTTGGGTGCGATGGATGAAACTGAAGTGTTAGACGCTGTAGAATCTACATTCGCTATTGTATTTCTAATGTTATCTATTTTATCAGTGAAGAAATTCATAAAGTCATTACTATTTAACGTTGGTGGAATATTTGAATCAGGTGGCGTCTGGTAATTTGTTAACTTAGCCACTGTGCTAAATAAAAACCTTGGATTGTTTTGGTTATTTTCAATGAGTTTGTGGATATGCTCTGCCCTAGCAGTTTTTAGAGCCTGTCTATAGCTGGACATACTGTTTTTCCATGCAATTTTAAAAACTTCCAAGTTAGTTTTTCTCCATTTGCGTTCAAGACTACGAGTTACTTTCTTGAGAGAGTGAGTATTACTGTTATACCATGGCACAGTACGTTTTTCTCTAACCTTTTTCAATTTGATGGGGGCAACAGCTTCTAATGTATTAGAGAAAATAGTGCCCATGTTGTCAGTAATTTCGTCTAATTCATGTGTATTTTTGGGTACAAATAGCAGTTGAGATAGATCAGGCAGGTTATTTGCGAATCTTTCTTTGGTGGCTGGAACAATAGTTCTGCCCAGACGGTATCGCTGAGACATATAGTTAATATCAGTTATACGCAGCATGCACGATACAAAGGTCTGTAACATCATCACATTGAGGTACGATATCTATAGCAGTAAGATCGATTCCATGCCATATAATTAGATCTAGTGTATGATTAAAACGATGAGTGGGCCCGGTGACATTTTGCTTGACTCCAAAAGAGTTTATTAGGTCAGTAAACGCAAGTCCTAATGCATCATTTGTATTATCAACGTGAATATTAAAATCTCCCATGATTAGTGCTTTATCAACTGTAACCAGAAGGTCTGAGAGGAAATCTGCAAATTCTTTTAGGAATTCTGTATACGGCCCTGGTGGTCTATACACAGTAGCCAGAGCAAGAGATACATTAGATTTCTTTTGCATGTCTGACAGTGTAACATTTAGCAGAAGTATTTCAAAAGAGTTAAACCTGTATCCTGTTTTCTGGGTAACATTGAGAATATCACTATATATTGTTGCAACACCTCCTCCACGACCAGTCTGACGGGGCTCATGCTTATAACAGTAGTTTGGTGGAGTAGACTCATTTAGACCAAAATAATCATTTGGTTTTAGCCAGGTTTCAGTCAAGCAGAGTACATCAAAACTATCATCTGTGATCATTTCATTTACAATAACTGCTTTGGGTGTGAGTGATCTAATATTTATGAGCCCAAACTTTAAAGATTGTTTTTGTTCATTTACTTTACATGTTTCTGGTTTAATCACGATAAGATTTTTTCTAGATCCTACATTATATTTATATTTTGACCTCACTATTCGGGGAACAGACACAGTCTTAATAGTTTTTACAGCGCAAGTACTTTTATCATTTAAGCAGGTGGAACAAAACTCATCATAATAGTTATTTGAGAATTGTCTTACTAGTCACATGGAGCGAAGTGTCCTGGAGATGTTGTCAGAGAGCAGCTCCGCTCCGACTCTGCTGGGGTGCAAGCCATCAGCGCGAAACAGCCTAGGACGCTCCCAGAAAAGATCCCAGTTATTAACAAATAGCAGGAGCTTAAAGCGTTTCCTTGGTTACCGCTTTGTACACCCTGTCAGGTGGGGCTTAAAGCGTTTCCTTGGTTACCGATATAAACAAAGTGCTCATGAACACCACGGCAGGTGGAGCTTAAAGCGTTTCCTTGGTTACTGCTGTAAACAAAGAGCTCATGAACACCGTGGCTGGTGGGGCTTAAAGCGTTTCCTTGGTTACTGCTGTAAACAAAGAGCTCATGAACACCGTGGCTGGTGGAGCTTAAAGCGTTTCCTTGGTTACTGCTGTAAACAAAGAGCTCATGAACACCGTGGCTGGTGGAGCTTAAAGCGTTTCCTTGGTTACTGCCGTAAACAAAGCGCTCATGTACACCGCGGCAGGTGGGGCTTAAAGCATTTCCTTGGTTACAATATAAACAAAGTGCTCATGAACACCGCGGCAGGTGGAGCTTAAAGCGTTTCCTTGGTTACTGCTGTAAACAAAGAGCTCATGAACACCGTGGCTGGTGGGGCTTAAAGCGTTTCCTTGGTTACTGCTGTAAACAAAGAGCTCATGAACACCGTGGCTGGTGGGGCTTAAAGCGTTTCCTTGGTTACTGCTGTAAACAAAGAGCTCATGAACACCGTGGCTGGTGGAGCTTAAAGCGTTTCCTTGGTTACTGCCGTAAACAAAGCGCTCATGTACACCGCGGCAGGTGGGGCTTAAAGCATTTCCTTGGTTACAATATAAACAAAGTGCTCATGAACACCGCGGCAGGTGGAGCTTAAAGCGTTTCCTTGGTTACTGCTGTAAACAAAGAGCTCATGAACACCCTGGCAGGTGGGGCTTAAAGCGTTTCCTTGGTTACTGCTGTAAACAAAGAGCTCATGAAAACCGTGGCAGGTGGAGGTTAATGCGTTTCCTTGGTTACCGCTGTAAACAAAGCGCTCATGAACACCGCAGCGGGTGGGGCTTAAAGCGTAAACAAAGCAGCGCTGCACTTATGAACTTTAATATGCTTCATACAGAGAAAAATACCATCTAAACTTTACTAAAGACAGTAAGTTCCCCTCAGACACGCATTCAAATAAACTCCTGCCTCTAAATGAATCATGATTTGTTTTGCATCTCAACCGATTTGAATCGTCATGTATTTTCAACCGGCTCGCGGTTAATCGTTACATCTTCATTCTACTGAACCTGTCGTTGTTTTTATTACAGCCATCATTTAAATTTATAGATTTCAACAAACAATTATGCAATTATGTTTAAAAGGTTGATATAATAACTGCCTTGTGTGATTTGAGTGTTGATTTATTATTTATGAAATTGACAAATAGTTTGTTGTTAATTTCAAACTTTAACAGAATAGTGATGTATGAACTGACCGAGTTCTCTGGATAGTTCAGCACTTTAATTGAGATTTAGTTTTGAGATTTCTCTTTCCTGAAATGTTTCCAAATGAATGGATATTGAGTTGAATTGAGCACTTGAGAATCGGACTCAGATCTTGACATCTGTGCTTTGTCTGTGTTTCAGTCACACGGCTCAACACTCTAACGATTAATGAATGGACAGAGTGAATCTGTGCATCCTGAAGTGATTATTCCGGCGGAAAGAGAGATTACCGCTCCCCCGCCGGCCCGAGATCTCCCATCATGCCGTGTTCCTGCGAGCGTCTCTGTAGAACAGTCATCTGAAGCGTCCGGGTTCCTGGACGACGAGCTCACGGCTAAAGATAGTGCTGAACAGAGTGAAGCTGGAGCTATTACTGCTCTTTCTAATTGTGAAGCACATTCAGTCACGGCTCTGCTGGGAGCCATGCGTGCGCACGCAATCTGCACGTCCAATTAAACTGTCGACCTTCGTGTTAGAGCCCAGAACGTGACTTCTGAAGGCGACAGAGATGCGCACGAGCCTGTGACCTGACACCGATCCCGCGGGGCTTGTTAATTCACTAGTATGTAATCATCTGTTCAAGGGTCATGTGTCTGCATCAGGAATGAAGGGTCAGTCACCTTTATTTATATAGCGCTTTATACAGTACAGGTTTCAAAGAAGCAAAGTCATGCAAAGAAAGGAAGAAGCTAAAACAGGAAACAGTCATTATTCACAATTGATATCCCAGCATACTGCAGTTTGAACCTGCGAGAAGCACAGCATTATGGGAAGAGTCAGAGTGGATCTGATGATCAGCTGCGTTAGTCTCGGGATCAAACAGTCAAGCCAATTATATTTCAATTATGTTTCAAAGCCGCTTCACTGAAAATCATTGTTAATGTGTATGATATTGTAGTATGTTCATGCATTAGCAGATTAGAGCTGGACGACGATATGTGACAATTTAAACATGTAGCAGACTGAACATCAGGTGGCAGCTCAACACATTGTGTGGTTTAGTTGGTGTTTTTTGAGGATCGGCCTGTCTGAGCTTCATCTGTCTGATTCGATCAGAATGACAGATGAATCAGTGCTGAAATACTGTAGAGCTTGATGGGATACATGACCTTTGACCTCAGCAACTACATGAAGTGTTTCTCCTCCCTGTTAGAAGCGGATCTATCAGTTTATTTCACATAGCCATTATTTGTCAGACTGTGAAAAGTGCTGTTTCCCATGATGCCGTGCGACCATCCGTTGTGATTGTAATGATTCAGATTGTTCTCGAGGAGTGGCTCATGGTGAGATCGTGCTGTGGTTCCTTCAGGAGCTCAATGAAGCTCTCAGTTGCTGGATTTCATTGATTGAGCTGGAATCTGCTGGTTGCTGAAGACTGTCATGGATCTCACACACGTTCCTCTGGCTGGTGTTTCTCTGCGTGACACTGATGTGTTGAAGGTGTGTGTGTGTGTGTGTGTTCCCACTGTAGCTGTGAATGGATTGACGTTCCCCCGCCGTGGTGGGATTATCAGATGCTTTATTCAAGAGAATATTTGTCGCCTCGTCTGATGTTACCTGAAATAATGCCGCTTAAAGTCTAAAAATAAACAGTACTTATTACGTGGATTTGCCAGACTGAATGAACAGAACAGAGGGCTTTATCAGGAGATTCAACCGGATCATTTGTGTTTTATAACACTTTATTTTAATCTTCCACAGATTGATAATCCAGAGGAGATTGGCTTCCGCTTCAGAACATTTACTGTAAATCTGTAAAGCACTTTAACCCGTAGTACATTTCAATATATTTTCATACAATTTTTGGTGTGGGCAGGTCATATGTTAATGAGCTCTGTTATAATCCTGTAGTTCACACGGTGTGGGCAGGTCATATGTTAATGAGCTCTGTTATAATCATGTAGTTCACACGGTGTGGGTGGGTCATATGTTAATGAGATCTGTTATAATCATGTAGTTCACACGGAGTGGGTGGGCCATATGTTAATGAGCTCTGTTATAATCATGTAGTTCACACGGTGTGGGCAGGTCATATGTTAATGAGCTCTGTTATAATCATGTAGTTCACACGGTGTGGGTGGGTCATATGTTAATGAGATCTGTTATAATCATGTAGTTCACACGGAGTGGGTGGGCCATATGTTAATGAGCTCTGTTATAATCATGTAGTTCACACAGTGTGGGTGGGTCATATGTTAATGAGCTCTCTTATGATCGTGTCATTCACACAGTGTGGGTGGGTCATATGTTAATGAGCTCTGTTATGATTGGTGTATTTCACACGGTGTGGGCAGGTCATATGTTAATGAGCTCTGTTATGATTGGTGTATTTCACACGGTGTGGGCAGGTCATATGTTAATGAGCTCTGTTATGATTGGTGTATTTCACACGGTGTGGGCGGGTCATATGTTAATGAACTCTGTTATGATCCTGTAGTTCACACAGTGTGGGCGGGTCATATGTTAATGAGCTCTGTTATGATCATGTTGTTCACACTGTGTGAGCGGGTCATATGTTAATGAGCTCTGTTATGATTGGTGTATTTCACACGGTGTGGGTCATATGTTAATGAACTCTGTTATAATCCTGTAGTTCACACAGTGTGGGCGGGTCATATGTTAATGAGCTCTGCTATAATCGTGTCGTTCACACAGTGTGGGCGGGTCATATGTTAATGAACTCTGTTATAATACTGTAGTTCACACAGTGTGGGCGGGTCATATGTTAATGAGCTCTGTTATGATCATGTTGTTCACACTGTGTGGGCGGGTCATATGTTAATGAGCTCTGTTATGATTGGTGTATTTCACACGGTGTGGGTCATATGTTAATGAACTCTGCTATAATACTGTAGTTCACACAGTGAGGGCGGGTCATATGTTAATGAGCTCTGTTATAATCATGTTGTTCACACAGTGTGGGCGGGTCATATGTTAATGAGCTCTGTTATGATCGTGTCATTCACACAGTGTGGGCGGGTCATATGTTAATGAGCTCTGTTATGATCGTGTCATTCACACAGTGTGGGCGGGTCATATGTTAATGAGCTCTGCTATAATCATGTCGTTCACACAGTGTGGGCGGGTCATATATTAATGAAGGATGGAAGCATCTGACTGATCTCCATCGTTTATCTAATTATTTCTTATAATTTATACTAAGCTATTTTGTTTAAAATGCACAATAACCATCTTCATTTCTGACTGGTTTATTTTCTCATAACTGTATTGCTTTAGTAATAACTTTAAATGACAAAGGCAAAATATAAACAAAAAATGAATTATCGTTGAACTGAACTGATCAGAATTACAGCGCTGTTGTGTAGCTGCTTTCCTGCTAAAATTGACTTTGCTTCATATTTGATGAAGTTTGCATCACTGATTCTGTTGTTTTCCTGTTTATTTCTGTGAAAGTGTATTGTACGTCTCTATTGTATAAAGTGCTATAGAAACACATGTGACCAGATGAAGCAGGTGTTTGGTCATGTGACCTCAGCGCAGCACACCTGCTCTCTCTGCACTGTGTTAACAGCAGCTGTCACATGTTCCTCACAGCGCTTGCTTGTCTTCCTGTTTTCCAGAAAGTGACTGCTGTCCTCAGCCCATCTGTTTGCCTGCTCTTCACCTTCAGCCTCGGCCTGGTAAGACTGAATTAACTCAATTAAACCAGACTGTAATGAGCGGCGTCAGGCCATCAGACGTGAGGCATTAGTGTGTTATGTGCTTTATCAGCATGTCTGTCTTCTGTCAGGATCTGTAGCCAATCAGACGGCAGCACTGCTCGCTGCTTCTGTTCATTAAAGCGACAGTTCACCCTAAAATCAGCACTGTTTACTCTCACTCGTGTCCTTCAGACCTGCGTGACTGACCTTCCTCTCTGGAGCTCTAAAGAAGATTTTGCTGGGAAAAAAACAACATCAGACCACAGTGCCTTTCATTATATGGACAAAAAGCCTTTTGTGTCTCACTGAAATAAATCATGCGGGTCTGAATGACATGATGGAGAGTGAATGATGATTTGAGAGTCTAAGAGTGTTTGAATCGAGTGCGCACTGTGAAGGGGACGCCTGTGTCACATACTCCTTTCTGCATACTACAGTACACAGTGTGTATCCTCTGTGCCAGCTTAGAGTAGCATGTACAGTTTAGAGCAGAATACTATATCCCACAATGCAATGCGCTCAACCTTCCTTCAAAGAGAAGTGATTCTCTTTCTGGACTATATGATCAGACTGATAAAAGTGTTCTAAAAAAATTGTACTAAAATATGAAATAACCAGGAAGACGCCATGATGAGTCATGTGATGTAACGAGGTCATGTGACCGTGTGCGGGGTTTCTGCGGGTCCTTAAAGTCTTACGTTTGGTTTGATCAAAACTGAGGCCATAAAAAGTCTGACATGAATAGGTGATTATTATTATTAAACTTGGAAAGGCGATGATTGAATTAATGAACATATGGTCTGACGTCACAGGATGCCGGTGTTAGAGCCGTTAATGATCTGAATATGTTTGCCTTATGGTTTTATATTCTAATATGTTGCAGATGATTGTAAGATGTTTATTTTATACAAATTTTTAGTAATTAAGCAGAGACATTTCAAATACGAGTCCTGCTGTATTCCAGGCTGTTATTGGTGTTCTGGTCACACATTAAACAGGATCTGGTATTTAAATCAGTGTACAACCATCGCTTAGGGTTAGAGAAAGACTAAGAAGATTATTAATACAACATTTCTTTAAATACATTAGCATATCAGCTAAATCGTGTGTATTGATATATGAGAGCATAAGTCAGTTTCAATATAAATGTAAGTATTGCAGTATTTAAACTCCCAGATGCCCTGTTTCTCCAGTTCTCCGGTTTATCTTGAGATGGCAGGGTTTGTGCAGATGTGAGTGGTTCTGTCGAGCAGAGCTCATGTTTTAAATGAAGGTTAATTGCTGCTCTTCAGAGATTGCTTTTGTTTTGATTGAGATGCTCTCCTGGGAAGACGAGGCCTCCGGTGAATCCGGCTCTATAAACAGCCTCCGGTCATCCCGTTCGGAGCGCCGGGGCCCAACCAGGCATATCCCGGGAAGAGTGTTGCCATGGAGACGAGTGACATCTGTATGTGGCATGTTTTGTGGTGGAAGGTTTGTCTGTTAATCAGATGAAAGCAGAAGAA
>NC_081772.1:142500-167500 GCF_963082965.1 Carassius carassius
AGAAATGTTTTTAAATCTTGTAACCTGTAATCATGACAAGAACTGGACATTTTAACTTACCTAAGCAGTCAAATAATGTGGGTGAAAATAAAGTTAGTAAATATGGAAAAAAATATTCTTGTAATCTCAGCGGGGGAAAAAAAAATATTTTAGAAACATTTAAAAACAATGTTCCCATAACATTTTTATGACCTGATTTTGTGGCCTGGAATATGCTACATTATTTTCTGAATCTGCAGACTGATGGACTGTCTGTAAACAGCTGGTGGACTCGTCTCTCCGTGTGTGTGTTCTGTCTCTTCATCGCTCCAGTCTCTTCTCTCCGTGTGTGTGTTCTTTCTCTTCATCGCACCAGTCTCGTCTCTCTCTGTGTGTGTGTTCTGTCTCTTCATCGCTCCAGCCTCGTCTCTCTCTGTGTGTGTGTTGTCTCTTCATCGCTCCAGTCTCGTCTCTCCGTGTGTGTGTTCTGTCTCTTCATCGCTCCAGCCTCGTCTCGCTCCGTGTGTGTGTTCTGTCTCTTCATCGCTCCAGTCTCTTCTCTCTGTGTGTGTGTTCTTTCTCTTCATCGCTCCAGTCTCGTCTCTCTGTGTGTGTGTTCTGTCTCTTCATCGCTCCAGTCTCGTCTCTCTCCGTGTGTGTGTTCTGTCTCTTCATCGCTCCAGTCTCGTCTCTCTGTGTGTGTGTTCTGTCTCTTCATCGCTCCAGTCTCGTCTCGCTCCGTGTGTGTGTTCTGTCTCTTCATCGCTCCAGTCTCGTCTCTCTCCGTGTGTGTGTTCTTTCTCTTCATCGCTCCAGTCTCGTCTCTCTGTGTGTGTGTTCTGTCTCTTCATCGCTCCAGTCTCGTCTCTCTCTGTGTGTGTGTTCTGTCTCTTCATCGCTCCAGTCTCGTCTCTCTCTGTGTGTGTGTTCTGTCTCTTCATCGCTCCAGTCTCGTCTCTCCGTGTGTGTGTTCTTTCTCTTCATCGCTCCAGTCTCGTCTCTCTGTGTGTGTGTTCTGTCTCTTCATCGCTCCAGTCTCGTCTCGCTCCGTGTGTGTGTTCTGTCTCTTCATCGCTCCAGTCTCGTCTCTCTCCGTGTGTGTGTTCTTTCTCTTCATCGCTCCAGTCTCGTCTCTCTGTGTGTGTGTTCTGTCTCTTCATCGCTCCAGTCTCGTCTCTCTCTGTGTGTGTGTTCTGTCTCTTCATCGCTCCAGTCTCGTCTCTCTCTGTGTGTGTGTTCTGTCTCTTCATCGCTCCAGTCTCTTCTCTCCGTGTGTCTGTTCTGTCTCTTCATCGCTCGAGTCTCGTCTCTCTGTGTGTGTGTTGTCTCTTCATCGCTCCAGTCTCGTCTCTCCGTGTGCGTGTTCTGTCTCTTCATCGCTCCAGTCTCCTCTCTCCGTGTGTGTGTTCTGTCTCTTCATCGCTCCAGTCTCTTCTCTCCTTGTGTGTGTTCTTTCTCTTCATCGCCCGAGTCTCGTCTCTCTGTGTGTGTGTTCTTTCTCTTCATCGCTCGAGTCTCGTCTCTCTGTGTGTGTGTTCTGTCTCTTCATCGCTCCAGTCTCGTCTCTCTCTGTGTGTGTGTTCTGTCTCTTCATCGCTCGAGTCTCGTCTCTCTGTGTGTGTGTTCTGTCTCTTCATCGCTCCAGTCTCTTCTCTCTGTGTGTGTGTTCTGTCTCTTCATCGCTCCAGTCTCGTCTCTCTCTGTGTGTGTGTTCTGTCTCTTCATCGCTCCAGTCTCGTCTCTCTCTGTGTGTGTGTTCTGTCTCTTCATCGCTCCAGTCTCTTCTCTCTGTGTGTGTGTTCTGTCTCTTCATCGCTCCAGTCTCTTCTCTCTGTGTGTGTGTTCTGTCTCTTCATCGCTCGAGTCTCGTCTCTCTGTGTGTGTGTTCTGTCTCTTCATCGCTCCAGTCTCGTCTCTCTCTGTGTGTGTGTTCTGTCTCTTCATCGCTCCAGTCTCGTCTCTCTCTGTGTGTGTGTTCTGTCTCTTCATCGCTCCAGTCTCTTCTCTCTGTGTGTGTGTTCTGTCTCTTCATCGCTCCAGTCTCTTCTCTCTGTGTGTGTGTTCTTTCTCTTCATCGCTCGAGTCTCGTCTCTCTGTGTGTGTGTTCTTTCTCTTCATCGCTCGAGTCTCGTCTCTCTGTGTGTGTGTTCTGTCTCTTCATCGCTCCAGTCTCTTCTCTCCGTGTGTGTGTTCTGTCTCTTCATCGCTCCAGTCTCTTCTCTCCGTGTGTGTGTTCTGTCTCTTCATCGCTCCAGTCTCTTCTCTCCGTGTGTGTGTTCTGTCTCTTCATCGCTCCAGTCTCTTCTCTCCATGTGTGTGTTCTGTCTCTTCATCGCTCCAGTCTCTTCTCTCCGTGTGTGTGTTCTGTCTCTTCATCGCTCCAGTCTCGTCTCTCTCTGTGTGTGTGTTCTGTCTCTTCATCGCTCCAGTCTCGTCTCTCTGTGTGTGTGTTCTGTCTCTTCATCGCTCCAGTCTCGTCTCTCTGTGTGTGTGTTCTGTCTCTTCATCGCTCCAGTCTCTTCTCTCTGTGTGTGTGTTCTGTCTCTTCATCGCTCCAGCCTCGTCTCTCTCTGTGTGTGTGTTGTCTCTTCATCGCTCCAGTCTCGTCTCTCTCTGTGTGTGTGTTGTCTCTTCATCGCTCCAGTCTCGTCTCTCTGTGTGTGTGTTCTGTCTCTTCATCGCTCCAGTCTCGTCTCTCTGTGTGTGTGTTCTGTCTCTTCATCGCTCCAGTCTCTTCTCTCTGTGTGTGTGTTCTGTCTCTTCATCGCTCCAGCCTCGTCTCTCTCTGTGTGTGTGTTGTCTCTTCATCGCTCCAGTCTCGTCTCTCTCCGTGTGTGTGTTCTGTCTCTTCATCGCTCCAGTCTCGTCTCTCCGCGTGTGTGTTCTGTCTCTTCATCGCTCCAGCCTCGTCTCGCTCCGTGTGTGTGTTCTGTCTCTTCATCGCTCCAGTCTCTTCTCTCCGTGTGTGTGTTCTTTCTCTTCATCGCTCCAGTCTCTTCTCTCCATGTGTGTGTTCTGTCTCTTCATCGCTCCAGTCTCGTCTCTCTCTGTGTGTGTGTTCTGTCTCTTCATCGCTCCAGTCTCGTCTCTCTGTGTGTGTGTTCTGTCTCTTCATCGCTCCAGTCTCGTCTCTCTGTGTGTGTGTTCTGTCTCTTCATCGCTCCAGTCTCGTCTCTCTCTGTGTGTGTGTTCTGTCTCTTCATCGCTCCAGTCTCGTCTCTCTGTGTGTGTGTTCTGTCTCTTCATCGCTCCAGTCTCGTCTCTCTCTGTGTGTGTGTTCTGTCTCTTCATCGCTCCAGTCTCGTCTCTCTCTGTGTGTGTGTTCTGTCTCTTCATCGCTCCAGTCTCGTCTCTCTGTGTGTGTGTTCTGTCTCTTCATCGCTCCAGTCTCTTCTCTCCGTGTGTGTGTTCTGTCTCTTCATCGCTCCAGTCTCTTCTCTCAACGTGTGTGTGTTCTGTCTCTTCATCGCTCCAGTCTCGTCTCTCCGTGTGTGTGTGTTCTGTCTCTTCATCGCTCCAGTCTCGTCTCTCTCCGTGTGTGTGTTCTTTCTCTTCATCGCTCCAGTCTCTTCCCTCCGTGTGTGTGTTCTGTCTCTTCATCGCTCCAGTCTCGTCTCTCTCCGTGTGTGTGTTCTTTCTCTTCATCGCTCCAGTCTCTTCCCTCCGTGTGTGTGTTCTGTCTCTTCATCGCTCCAGTCTCGTCTCTCTCTGTGTGTGTGTTCTGTCTCTTCATCGCTCCAGTCTCGTCTCTCTGTGTGTGTGTTCTGTCTCTTCATCGCTCCAGTCTCTTCTCTCCGTGTGTGTGTTCTGTCTCTTCATCGCTCCAGTCTCTTCTCTCAACGTGTGTGTGTTCTGTCTCTTCATCGCTCCAGTCTCGTCTCTCTCTGTGTGTGTGTTCTGTCTCTTCATCGCTCCAGTCTCGTCTCTCCGTGTGTGTGTTCCGTCTCTTCATCGCTCCAGTCTCGTCTCTCCGTGTGTGTGTTCTGTCTCTTCATCGCTCCAGTCTCGTCTCTCCGTGTGTGTGTTCTGTCTCTTCATCGCTCCAGTCTCGTCTCTCTCTGTGTGCGTGTTCTGTCTCTTCATCGCTCCAGTCTCTTCTCTCCGTGTGTGTGTTCTGTCTCTTCATCGCTCCAGTCTCGTCTCTCTCTGTGTGTGTGTTCTGTCTCTTCATCGCTCGAGTCTCGTCTCTCTGTGTGTGTGTTCTTTCTCTTCATCGCTCGAGTCTCGTCTCTCTGTGTGTGTGTTCTGTCTCTTCATCCCTCCAGTCTCGTCTCTCCGTGTGTGTGTTCTGTCTCTTCATCGCTCCAGTCTCGTCTCTCCGTGTGTGTGTTCTGTCTCTTCATCGCTCCAGTCTCCTCTCTCCGTGTGTGTGTTCTGTCTCTTCATCGCTCCAGTCTCGTCTCTCTCCGTGTGTGTGTTCTGTCTCTTCATCGCTCCAGTCTCGTCTCTCTCCGTGTGTGTGTTCTGTCTCTTCATCGCTCCAGTCTCCTCTCTCCGTGTGTGTGTTCTGTCTCTTCATCGCTCCAGTCTCGTCTCTCTCCGTGTGTGTGTTCTGTCTCTTCATCGCTCCAGTCTCGTCTCTCTCCGTGTGTGTGTTCTGTCTCTTCATCGCTCCAGTCTCGTCTCTCTCCGTGTGTGTGTTCTGTCTCTTCATCGCTCCAGTCTCGTCTCTCCGTGTGTGTGTTCTGTCTCTTCATCGCTCCAGTCTCGTCTCTCTCCGTGTGTGTGTTCTGTCTCTTCATCGCTCCAGTCTCGTCTCTCCGTGTGTGTGTTCTGTCTCTTCATCGCTCCAGTCTCGTCTCTCTCTGTGTGTGTGTTCTGTCTCTTCATCGCTCAAGTCTCGTCTCTCTCCGTGTTTGTGTTTTGTCTCTTCATCGCTCCAGTCTCGTCTCTCCGTGTGTGTGTGTTCTGTCTCTTCATCGCTCCAGTCTCGTCTCTCTCCGTGTGTGTGTTCTGTCTCTTCATCGCTACAGTCTCGTCTCTCTCCGTGTGTGTGTTCTGTCTCTTCATCGCTCCAGTCTCGTCTTTCCGTGTGTGTGTTCTGTCTCTTCATCGCTCCAGTCTCGTCTCTCTCCGTGTGTGTGTTCTGTCTCTTCATCGCTCCAGTCTCGTCTCTCCGTGTGTGTGTTCTTTCTCTTCGTCGCTCCAGTCTCGTCTCTCCGTGTGTGTGTTCTGTCTCTTCATCGCTCGAGTCTCGTCTCTCTGTGTGTGTGTTCTGTCTCTTCATCGCTCCAGTCTCGTCTCTCTCTGTGTGTGTGTTCTGTCTCTTCATCGCTCTAGTCTCGTCTTTCCGTGTGTGTGTTCTGTCTCTTCATCGCTCCAGTCTCGTCTCTCTCCGTGTGTGTGTTCTGTCTCTTCATCGCTCCAGTCTCGTCTCTCCGTGTGTGTGTTCTGTCTCTTCATCGCTCCAGTCTCGTCTCTCCGTGTGTGTGTTCTGTCTCTTCATCGCTCCAGTCTCGTCTCTCCGTGTGTGTGTTCTGTCTCTTCATCGCTCCAGTCTCTTCTCTCCGTGTGTGTGTTCTGTCTCTTCATCGCTCCAGTCTCAACTCTCCGTGTGTGTGTTCTGTCTCTTCATCGCTCCAGTCTCAACTCTCTCCGTGTGTGTGTTCTGTCTCTTCATCGCTCCAGTCTCAACTCTCTCCGTGTGTGTTCCGTCTCTTCATCGCTCCAGTCTCGTCTCTCCGTGTGTGTGTTCCGTCTCTTCATCGCTCCAGTCTCGTCTCTCCGTGTGTGTGTTCTGTCTCTTCATCGCTCCAGTCTCAACTCTCTCCGTGTGTGTGTTCTGTCTCTTCATCGCTCCAGTCTCGTCTCTCTCCGTGTTTGTGTTCCGTCTCTTCATCGCTCCAGTCTCGTCTCTCCGTGTGTGTGTTCCGTCTCTTCATCGCTCCAGTCTCAACTCTCTCCGTGTGTGTGTTCCGTCTCTTCATCGCTCCAGTCTCGTCTCTCCGTGTGTGTGTTCCGTCTCTTCATCGCTCCAGTCTCTTCTCTCCTTGTGTGTGTTCTGTCTCTTCATCGCACCAGTCTCGTCTCTCTCTGTGTGTGTGTTCTGTCTCTTCATCGCTCCAGTCTCGTCTCTCCGTGTGTGTGTTCCGTCTCTTCATCGCTCCAGTCTCGTCTCTCCGTGTGTGTGTTCTGTCTCTTCATCGCTCCAGTCTCAACTCTCTCCGTGTGTGTGTTCCGTCTCTTCATCGCTGCAGTCTCTTCTCTCCTTGTGTGTGTTCTGTCTCTTCATCGCACCAGTCTCGTCTCTCTCTGTGTGTGTGTTCTGTCTCTTCATCGCTCCAGTCTCGTCTCTCTCTGTGTGTGTGTTCTGTCTCTTCATGCTCCAGTCTCGTCTCTCCGTGTGTGTGTTCTGTCTCTTCATCGCTCCAGTCTCGTCTCTCTTCGTGTGTGTGTTCTGTCTCTTCATCGCTCCAGTCTCAACTCTCTCCGTGTGTGTGTTCCGTCTCTTCATCGCTCCAGTCTCTTCTCTCCTTGTGTGTGTTCTGTCTCTTCATCGCACCAGTCTCGTCTCTCTCTGTGTGTGTGTTCTGTCTCTTCATCGCTCCAGTCTCTTCTCTCCTTGTGTGTGTTCTGTCTCTTCATCGCACCAGTCTCGTCTCTCCGTGTGTGTGTTCTGTCTCTTCATCGCTCCAGTCTCGTCTCTCTCTGTGTGTGTGTTCTGTCTCTTCATGCTCCAGTCTCGTCTCTCCGTGTGTGTGTTCTGTCTCTTCATCGCTCCAGTCTCGTCTCTCTTCGTGTGTGTGTTCTGTCTCTTCATCGCTCCAGTCTCAACTCTCTCCGTGTGTGTGTTCCGTCTCTTCATCGCTCCAGTCTCCTCTCTCCGTGTGTGTGTTCTGTCTCTTCATCGCTCCAGTCTCTTCTCTCCTTGTGTGTGTTCTGTCTCTTCATCGCACCAGTCTCGTCTCTCTCTGTGTGTGTGTTCTGTTTCTTCATCGCTCCAGTCTCGTCTCTGTGTGTGTGTGTTCTGTCTCTTCATCGCTCCAGTCTCGTCTCTCCGTGTGTGTGTTCTGTCTCTTCATCGCTCCAGTCTCGTCTCTCCGTGTGTGTGTTCTGTCTCTTCATCGCTCCAGTCTCTTCTATCCGTGTGTGTGTTCTGTCTCTTCATCGCTCCAGTCTCGTCTCTCTCCGTGTGTGTGTTCTGTCTCTTCATCGCACCAGTCTCGTCTCTCTCTGTGTGTGTGTTCCGTCTCTTCATCGCTCCAGTCTCTTCTCTCCGTGTGTGTGTTCTGTCTCTTCATCGCTCAAGTCTCGTCTCTCCGTGTGTGTGTTCTGTCTCTTCATCGCTCCAGTCTCGTCTCTCCGTGTGTGTGTTCTGTCTCTTCATCGCTCCAGTCTCAACTCTCTCCGTGTGTGTGTTCTGTCTCTTCATCGCTCCAGTCTCAACTCTCTCCGCGTGTGTGTTTTCCGTCTCTTCATCGCTCCAGTCTCAACTCTCTCTGTGTGTGTGTTCCGTCTCTTCATCGCTCCAGTCTCAACTCTCTCCGTGTGTGTGTTCCGTCTCTTCATCGCTCCAGTCTCGTCTCTCCGTGTGTGTGTTCTGTCTCTTCATCGCTCCAGTCTCGTCTCTCTGTGTGTGTGTTCTGTCTCTTCATCGCACCAGTCTCGTCTCTCTCTGTGTGTGTGTTCTGTCTCTTCATCGCTCCAGTCTCGTCTCTCCGTGTGTGTGTTCTGTCTCTTCATCGCTCCAGTCTCGTCTCTCCGTGTGTGTGTTCTGTCTCTTCATCGCTCCAGTCTCGTCTCTCCGTGTGTGTGTTCTGTCTCTTCATCGCTCCAGTCTCTTCTCTCCGTGTGTGTGTTCTGTCTCTTCATCGCTCCAGTCTCTTCTCTCCGTGTGTGTGTTCTGTCTCTTCATCGCTCCAGTCTCTTCTCTCAGTGTGTGTGTTCTGTCTCTTCATCGCTCCAGTCTCTTCTCTCCGTGTGTGTGTTCTGTCTCTTCATCGCTCCAGTCTCGTCTCTCCGTGTGTGTGTGTGTGTTCTGTCTCTTCATCGCTCCAGTCTCGTCTTTCCGTGTGTGTGTTCTGTCTCTTCATCGCTCCAGTCTCGTCTCTCTCTGTGTGTGTGTTCTGTCTCTTCATCGCTCCAGTCTCTTCTCTCCGTGTGTGTGTTCTGTCTCTTCTTCGCTCCAGTCTCGTCTCTCCGTTTGTGTGTTCTGTCTCTTCATCGCTCCAGTCTCGTCTCTCCGTGTGTGTGTTCTGTCTCTTCATCGCTCCAGTCTCGTCTCTCTCCGTGTGTGTGTTCTGTCTCTTCATCGCTCCAGTCTCTTCTCTCCGTGTGTGTGTTCTGTCTCTTCTTCGCTCCAGTCTCGTCTCTCCGTGTGTGTGTTGTCTCTTCATCGCTCCAGTCTCGTCTCTCCGTTTGTGTGTTCTGTCTCTTCATCGCTCCAGTCTCGTCTCTCCGTGTGTGTGTTCTGTCTCTTCATCGCTCCAGTCTCGTCTCTCCGTGTGTGTGTTCTGTCTCTTCATCGCTCCAGTCTCGTCTCTCCGTGTGTGTGTTCTGTCTCTTCATCGCTCGAGTCTCGTCTCTCTCCGTTTGTGTGTTCTGTCTCTTCATCGCTCCAGTCTCGTCTCTCCGTTTGTGTGTTCTGTCTCTTCATCGCTCCAGTCTCGTCTCTCCGTGTGTGTGTTCTGTCTCTTCATCGCTCCAGTCTCGTCTCTCTCTGTGTGTGTGTTCTGTCTCTTCATCGCTCCAGTCTCGTCTCTCTGTGTGTGTGTTCTGTCTCTTCATCGCTCCAGTCTCGTCTCTCTCGGTGTGTGTGTTCTGTCTCTTCATCGCTCCAGTCTCGTCTCTCTGTGTGTGTGTTCTGTCTCTTCATCGCTCCAGTCTCTTCTCTCTCCGTGTGTGTGTTCTGTCTCTTCATCGCTCCAGTCTCGTCTCTCTCTGTGTGTGTGTTCTGTCTCTTCATCGCTCCAGTCTCTTCTCTCTCCGTGTGCGTGTTGTCTCTTCATCGCTCCAGTCTCGTCTCTCTCTGTCTGTGTGTTCTGTCTCTTCATCGCTCCAGTCTCGTCTCTCTCCGTGTGTGTGTGTTCTGTCTCTTCATCGCTCCAGTCTCGTCTCTCTCCGTGTGTGTGTGTTCTGTCTCTTCATCGCTCCAGTCTCTTCTCTCTCCGTGTGTGTGTGGTCTCTTCATCGCTCCAGTCTCGTCTCTCTCTGTGTGTGTGTTCTGTCTCTTCATCGCTCCAGTCTCGTCTCTCCGTGTGTGTGTTCTGTCTCTTCATCGCTCCAGTCTCTTCTCTCCGTGTGTGTGTTCTGTCTCTTCATCGCTCCAGTCTCTTCTCTCAGTGTGTGTGTTCTGTCTCTTCATCGCTCGAGTCTCGTCTCTCTCCGTGTGTGTGTTCTGTTTCTTTCTTTGCTCCAGTCTCGTCTCTCTCCGTGTGTGTGTTCTGTCTCTTCATCGCTCCAGTCTCGTCTCTCTCCGTGTGTGTGTTCTGTCTCTTCATCGCTCCAGTCTCGTCTCTCTCCGTGTGTGTGTCTGTCTCTTCATCGCTCCAGTCTCTTCTCTCAGTGTGTGTGTTCTGTCTCTTCATCGCTCCAGTCTCTTCTCTCCGTGTGTGTGTTCTGTCTCTTCATCGCTCCAGTCTCGTCTCTCCGTGTGTGTGTTCTGTCTCTTCATCGCTCCAGTCTCGTCTCTCTCTGTGTGTGTGTTCTGTCTCTTCATCGCTCCAGTCTCGTCTCTCTCTGTGTGTGTGTTCTGTCTCTATATCGCTCCAGTCTCGTCTCTCCGTGTGTGTGTTCTGTCTCTTCATCGCTCCAGTCTCGTCTCTCCGTGTGTGTGGTCTGTCTCTTCATCGCTCCAGTCTCGTCTCTCTCTGTGTGTGTGTTCTGTCTCTTCATCGCTCCAGTCTCGTCTCTCTCCGTGTGTGTGTTCTGTCTCTTCATCGCTCCAGTATCGTCTCTCTCTGTGTGTGTGTTCTGTCTCTTCATCGCTCCAGTCTCGTCTCTCCGTGTGTGTGTTCTGTCTCTTCATCGCTCCAGTCTCGTCTCTCCGTGTGTGTGTTCTGTCTCTTCATCGCTCCAGTCTCGTCTCTCTCTGTGTGTGTTCTGTCTCTTCATCGCTCCAGTCTCTTCTCTCCGTGTGTGTGTTCTGTCTCTTCATCGCTCCAGTCTCGTCTCTCCGTGTGTGTGTTCTGTCTCTTCATCGCTCCAGTCTCGTCTCTCTCTGTGTGTGTGTTCTGTCTCTTCATCGCTCCAGTCTCGTCTCTCTGTGTGTGTGTTCTGTCTCTTCATCGCTCCAGTCTCGTCTCTCTCCGTGTTCTGTCTCTTCATCGCTCCAGTCTCGTCTCTCTCTGTGTGTGTGTTCTGTCTCTTCATCGCTCCAGTCTCGTCTCTCTCTGTGTGTGTGTTCTGTCTCTTCATCGCTCCAGTCTCTTCTCTCCGTGTGTGTGTTCTGTCTCTTCATCGCTCCAGTCTCGTCTCTCCGTGTGCGTGTTCTGTCTCTTCATCTCTTCAGTCTCGTCTCTCCGTGTGCGTGTTCTGTCTCTTCATCGCTCCAGTCTCGTCTCTCTCTGTGTGTGTGTTTTGTCTCTTCATCGCTCCAGTCTCGTCTCTCTGTGTGTGTGTTCTGTCTCTTCATCGCTCCATTCTCGTCTCTCTCTGTGTGTGTGTTCTGTCTCTTCATCGCTCCAGTCTCTTCTCTCTGTGTGTGTGTTCTGTCTCTTCATCGCTCCAGTCTCGTCTCTCTGTGTGTGTGTTCTGTCTCTTCATCGCTCCAGTCTCGTCTCTCTGTGTGTGTGTTCTGTCTCTTCATCGCTCCAGTCTCGTCTCTCTGTGTGTGTGTTCTGTCTCTTCATCGCTCCAGTCTCTTCTCTCTGTGTGTGTGTTCTGTCTCTTCATCGCTCCAGTCTCGTCTCTCTGTGTGTGTGTTCTGTCTCTTCATCGCTCCAGTCTCGTCTCTCTGTGTGTGTGTTCTGTCTCTTCATCGCTCCAGTCTCGTCTCTCTCTGTGTGTGTGTTCTGTCTCTTCATCGCTCCAGTCTCGTCTCTCTGTGTGTGTGTTCTGTGTCTTCATCGCTCCAGTCTCGTCTCTCTCTGTGTGTGTGTTCTGTCTCTTCATCGCTCCAGTCTCGTCTCTCTCCGTGTGTGTGTTCTGTGTCTTCATCGCTCCAGTCTCGTCTCTCTCTGTGTGTGTGTTCTGTCTCTTCATCGCTCCAGTCTCTTCTCTCTCCGTGTGTGTGTTCTGTCTCTTCATCGCTCCAGTCTCGTCTCTCTCTGTGTGTGTGTTCTGTCTCTTCATCGCTCCAGTCTCTTCTCTCTCCGTGTGTGTGTTGTCTCTTCATTGCTCCAGTCTCGTCTCTCTCCGTGTGTGTGTTCTGTCTCTTCATCGCTCCAGTCTCGTCTCTCTCTGTGTGTGTGTTCTGTCTCTTCATCGCTCCAGTCTCGTCTCTCTCCGTGTGTGTTCTGTCTCTTCATCGCTCGAGTCTCGTCTCTCTCTGTGTGTGTGTTCTGTCTCTTCATCGCTCCAGTCTCGTCTCTCTCTGTGTGTGTGTTCTGTCTCTTCATCGCTCCAGTCTCGTCTCTCTCTGTGTGTGTGTTCTGTCTCTTCATCGCTCCAGTCTCTTCTCTCTCCGTGTGTGTGTTGTCTCTTCATCGCTCCAGTCTCGTCTCTCTCTGTGTGTGTGTTCTGTCTCTTCATCGCTCCAGTCTCGTCTCTCTCCGTGTGTGTGTTCTGTCTCTTCATCGCTCGAGTCTCGTCTCTCTCTGTGTGTGTGTTCTGTCTCTTCATCGCTCCAGTCTCGTCTCTCTCTGTGTGTGTGTTCTGTCTCTTCATCGCTCCAGTCTCGTCTCTCTCTGTGTGTGTGTTCTGTCTCTTCATCGCTCCAGTCTCGTCTCTCTCCGTGTGTGTGTTCTGTCTCTTCATCGCTCCAGTCTCGTCTCTCTCCGTGTGTGTGTTGTCTCTTCATCGCTCCAGTCTCGTCTCTCTCTGTGTGTGTGTTCTGTCTCTTCATCGCTCCAGTCTCTTCTCTCTCCGTGTGTGTGTTGTCTCTTCATCGCTCCAGTCTCGTCTCTCTCTGTGTGTGTGTTCTGTCTCTTTATCTCTCCAGTCTCTTCTCTCTCCGTGTGTGTGTTGTCTCTTCATCGCTCCAATCTCGTCTCTCTCCGTGTGTGTGTTCTGTCTCTTCATCGCTCCAGTCTCGTCTCTCTCTGTGTGTGTGTTCTGTCTCTTCATCGCTCCAGTCTCGTCTCTCTCTGTGTGTGTGTGTTCTGTCTCTTCATCGCTCCAGTCTCGTCTCTCCGTGTGTGTGTTGTCTCTTCATCGCTCCAGTCTCGTCTCTCTCTGTGTGTGTGTGTTCTGTCTCTTCATCGCTCCAGTCTCGTCTCTCTCCGTGTGTGTGTTGTCTCTTCATCGCTCCAGTCTCGTCTCTCTCTGTGTGTGTGTTCTGTCTCTTCATCGCTCCAGTCTCGTCTCTCTCTGTGTGTGTGTTCTGTCTCTTCATCGCTCCAGTCTCGTCTCTCTCCGTGTGTGTGTTGTCTCTTCATCGCTCCAGTCTCGTCTCTCTCTGTGTGTGTGTTCTGTCTCTTCATCGCTCCAGTCTCGTCTCTCGTCGTGTGTGTGTTCTGTCTCTTCATCGCTCCAGTCTCGTCTCTCTCTGTGTGTGTGTTCTGTCTCTTCATCGCTCCAGTCTCGTCTCTCTGTGTGTGTGTTCTGTCTCTTCATCGCTCCAGTCTCGTCTCTCTCCGTGTTCTGTCTCTTCATCGCTCCAGTCTCGTCTCTCTCTGTGTGTGTGTTCTGTCTCTTCATCGCTCCAGTCTCGTCTCTCTCTGTGTGTGTGTTCTGTCTCTTCATCGCTCCAGTCTCTTCTCTCCGTGTGTGTGTTCTGTCTCTTCATCGCTCCAGTCTCGTCTCTCCGTGTGCGTGTTCTGTCTCTTCATCGCTCCAGTCTCGTCTCTCTCTGTGTGTGTGTTCTGTCTCTTCATCTCTTCAGTCTCGTCTCTCCGTGTGCGTGTTCTGTCTCTTCATCGCTCCAGTCTCGTCTCTCTCTGTGTGTGTGTTCTGTCTCTTCATCGCTCCAGTCTCGTCTCTCTGTGTGTGTGTTCTGTCTCTTCATCGCTCCATTCTCGTCTCTCTCTGTGTGTGTGTTCTGTCTCTTCATCGCTCCAGTCTCTTCTCTCTGTGTGTGTGTTCTGTCTCTTCATCGCTCCAGTCTCGTCTCTCTGTGTGTGTGTTCTGTCTCTTCATCGCTCCAGTCTCGTCTCTCTGTGTGTGTGTTCTGTCTCTTCATCGCTCCAGTCTCGTCTCTCTGTGTGTGTGTTCTGTCTCTTCATCGCTCCAGTCTCTTCTCTCTGTGTGTGTGTTCTGTCTCTTCATCGCTCCAGTCTCGTCTCTCTGTGTGTGTGTTCTGTCTCTTCATCGCTCCAGTCTCGTCTCTCTCTGTGTGTGTGTTCTGTCTCTTCATCGCTCCAGTCTCGTCTCTCTGTGTGTGTGTTCTGTCTCTTCATCGCTCCAGTCTCTTCTCTCTGTGTGTGTGTTCTGTCTCTTCATCGCTCCAGTCTCGTCTCTCTGTGTGTGTGTTCTGTCTCTTCATCGCTCCAGTCTCGTCTCTCTCTGTGTGTGTGTTCTGTCTCTTCATCGCTCCAGTCTCTTCTCTCTGTGTGTGTGTTCTGTCTCTTCATCGCTCCAGTCTCATCTCTTCGTGTGCGTGTTCTGTCTCTTCATCGCTCCAGTCTCGTCTCTCTCCGTGTGTGTGTTGTCTCTTCATCGCTCCAGTCTCGTCTCTCTCTGTGTGTGTGTTCTGTCTCTTCATCGCTCCAGTCTCGTCTCTCTCTGTGTGTGTGTTGTCTCTTCATCGCTCCAGTCTCGTCTCTCTCTGTGTGTGTGTTCTGTCTCTTCATCGCTCCAGTCTCGTCTTTCCGTGTGTGTGTGTTCTGTCTCTTCATCGCTCGAGTCTCGTCTCTCCGTGTGTGTGTTCTGTCTCTTCATCGCTCGAGTCTCGTCTCTCCGTGTGTGTGTGTTCTGTCTCTTCATCGCTCGAGTCTCATCTCTCCGTGTGTGTGTTCTGTCTCTTCATCGCTCCAGTCTCGTCTCTCTCCGTGTGTGTTCTTTCTCTTCATCGCTCCAGTCTCTTCTCTCCGTGTGTGTGTTCTGTCTCTTCATCGCTCCAGTCTCTTCTCTCTCCATGTGTGTGTTCTGTCTCTTGGCCTGACTCTGCTGTAAGAGCAGGTGATGTCGGTGAGATGGACGAGACGTCCAGTTGAGGACGGACCAATCAGATGTGTTAATTAAACACTGTAATGGTTGCATTCTCAGGGAAATTTTCCAGTGTTAACGGTGTGTGTTTGTCATCAGGAACGCCGCTCATCCTCCGCTGTGTTTTTCAGGATCCCTTCGTCTTTGAGCCCAGCTGCCATTTCAAAGTCGACGAGTTTGGCTTCTTTCTCACGTGGAAAAGTGACGGAAAGGTGTGATTTATTTTCATGGATGTAGACGCACATCACACACATCTCATCCTCACGGCTCTGATCTTCCCTTTACTGTCATCATATCATGTGTCTGAAAGCTTCAATTATAACTGTGTGAAATTCTTATTCAGTTTGATGATTGTGTCTGTGTTTTTAAATATTATAAAGCAGTGTGTGAGTTTGTGTGTGTGTGTGTGTGTTATGTAGATTCAGTCACTGACATTCAGTTTCTATTTCTGTTTCTAAAAGAAAAACATCTCTTCAGCAGAACTTTGGCTTGATTATTGTTATTCAAATGAATGAAATCAGACTCATCAGTCAGTGATCATGAACTTTGAACTGTCGTAATAACAGTGTTTGTGTCTCTCGCAGGAAGGACAGCTTCTAGAATGTTCTCTGATCAACAGCATCCGTCCCGGAGTCGTGCCGAAGGTAAAGATGCTGACGAGTCTCACATGCTGAAGAGTTTAGTCAGAGTTACAGTTACTGTGAAGAAGATGAAACCGCTTCGAGTCGTTCTGTCTGCGTCACACGTGGACCGAGAGCCGTTGAGGCGTTACTGTTTGCTTTGCATCTGCACTTGAGTGTTATTGACAGTCAGAGATTATCTTTCACAGTCAGTGTGCGTGTCAAATATTGACTGGTGTGTGTGTGTGTGTGTGGCCGCGCCCGTCTGCAGTGTTTGTCTTCTGCAGTCAGGTGTTCGCAGCAGGAGCGTTTACCTGAGCATGTGTTTGTGGAGGCGGCTCATGTTTACAGGACCTGATGGTAACCCGCTTCAGCTGTTTGTTAAGCAGGAGGTGATGTGTGTTCAGACACGTTTACTCTCAGTTTATCACTTCAGACGTTTCTCTAGGAATCGAACTGAGCACAATGCTGCTAGCACAAAAACAGACGTTCAGATGAATGTTTGTTAACGTCTTTGACCAATGCGTGTGAAAATATGGGTCAGTTTTTATTGAGTTGTATTATTCCACAGCTGAATCTGTTGAATCTCACACTGATCAGTTCAGGGTTGAATCGTTCATGAGCTGATGCTCCTTTAACGTCATTAAAGCAATAGTTCATCCAAAAAATGTAATACAATTCTGTCTTCTTTTACTCTAGTTGTTCCAAACTTGTATGAGTTTCTTTCATATTTTAAAGAAGATATTTTGAAGAATGTACCAAACAGTTTGTGGTCCCCTTTAGTTAATAACTTTCTTCAAAATACTTTCTAAATATCTTCCTTAGAGTTCAGCGGAAGAGAGAAACTCATACAGGTTTAGAACAACTTGAATAAATGATGACAGAATTCTCATTTTTGGCAGAACTCTGGCTTTAAATGAATCATACACAAGAGTGACTGTTTGGGAATGTGGCATCCCATTGGGATTCAGTGGATTTGACCTGATGACAACTTCAGTGTCCATATCAATCCAGTCTAGTTGACCATGTTGATCTGTTATAAAGGTTGTTGTAAGTCATCCCGTGTTTCTTCATGAACTGAACCGGTACTAATGAGCTGATGTGTGCATGTGTGGCGTGTTTTTGTTCCTGAAGGACCCGAAGATCCTGGCGTCTCTGGAAGCCACGGGGAAGAGCGAGGTGGATCTGGACGGTCGCATCATCTGCGTCTGCAGCGGGCCGGACCTGGTCAACCTCAGCTTCATTTACGTGGTGACGGAGAGCACAGATACGGCCAAGGTAAGTGTGACATCAGTACTGCAAACCTCAGGAGATTCTCTCATTTAAATCTCCAACAAACTTTAACTGTTTTGAATGTTCTGTCATATTCAGTAATTTTCTGTTGTGTGATCGGTTTGTGATTCACTGAATCAGAGTGAAACGAGTCGTTCGTTGTTCATCCACATAAAAACAAGCTCAAACAGAGTCTTAAATGAGCTGCTTTTTTATATTTGTTATTTGAGGTTTGAAAACTTACAATACGATTTTTATTTCTGTAGCACATTAAAACAACTGCCTGGTCCCTCTAGTCAATTCTAAAAGCTCTACCAAAAAGGTATGATTTCAATATAGACTTAAAAGCATCCAAATATGGGGAAGATTTAATGTGCATTGGGAGAGGGTTTCATAATCGAGGAAAGCCCTATTGTTACGACCCTTGGCTCAAGGGAAGCAACAAAACAAGGGACACACGAAAACCAAATTATAAGCTCAAAGTAATATTTATTTAATGACAAAATAAGACAACACTAAATTATAGAATGAAAACAATTAAAGAAAATAACCATATTTCTGTATTCATCGGTAAGGTCAGTGTGTAAAGCAAGATGTGTAAAGCAAGTGAAGTGTAATGTAGTGTTGAAGTGAAAATGAAAAGAGCAACAGAATACAACACAACCAAAGAGTCCAAAACCAAAGCGTCAAAACCAAAGACTGACTCTCCCCGGTCAATTGGTGAGCTCTTAAACAGCATCCAAGGCACGAACACAGGTGTTTCCAGTAGACTGGCAATTTAGGTGATTAATGGGCTCAGGTGCCAACCGCAATTCACAGAATCAACAGCAGGTGTCGTCACACTATCACCCTTTGATTTTAATCCCATTTTGGGAACATACAGAATCATCTCATTCAAAGATCTCAAGTTTCTTGAATTTTAAAAAGGAATCAGTAGGTCAGCAATATATTTTGGAGCAGTGCCATGCAATGCTTTAAAACCATCAGCAAAACCTTAAATTCAATTATAAATTCTACAGGCAACCTGTCTAAAGAAACTAAAACTGGAGTAATTCTCTCTCTCTTCTTTGACAACAGCATTTTGTACTTATTGAAGATGAGATAATTGACCCTGTAAAACAACTATATATACAGAATTACAGTAATCGATGTGTGATGACGCAAAGGCATGAATAATAGTCTCCAGGTCCTTAAAAGAGAGACATGTTTTCAGTTTAAAAATAATTCTTAGTTGATAAAAGGCAGTCTTCACAACACTAGGAACCTGTTTATCTCAGCCTAGGGCTGAATCCATTATAAAACCCACATTTTTGACATGATCTGAAACATTTATCTTCATAGCAGCCAACCTACTTATAATTTCCTTGGAAGTAAAAGAAGATCCAAAACAACACACTCAGTCTTATTAGTATTAAGATGAAGAAAATTGCTTGCCAACCAGCCTCTTATCTCACCTAAACACTGAGCAAGTCCTTCAAAGGATTGAGAACTATTTGGATATATCGGGATATATAAGTGTCAACTTCATATAAATGATACATAATATTATATTTATGACAAATTTTGCACAATTGAAAATAAAATAGACCCCTGTGGCACACCACTATGTAATTTAACTGATGTAGAACACAGATCTCCAAGACAAACCGAGAAAGATCTATCTTTTAAATATGATTTAAACCATTCTAGAGCAGTATCCTTAACACCAACATCTTCTAAACGCTGCAATAAAATACCATGATCAATACGATTAACTATCTTTCCTGAATCAACTGCCTATAGAATATCATTAAAAACCTTAAGAAGGGCCGATTCTGTACTATGAAGAGACCTAAAACCTGACTGGAACGTATCTTTCACGGCATTCATATCTAAATATGATGCAAGCTGAGACAGAACAACCTTCTCTAAAATGTTGGATAAGAAAGTTAGTTTCGATATACAGTACAGACCAAAAGTTTGGACACACCTTCTCATTCAAAGAGTTTTCTTTATTTTCATGACTATGAAAATTGTAGAGTCACACTGAAGGCATCAAAACTATGAATTAACACATGTGGAATTATATATGGAATTATATACATAACAAAAAAGCGTGAAACAACTGAAAATATGTCATATTGTAGGTTCTTCAAAGTAGCCACCTTTTGCTTTGATTACTGCTTTGCACACTCTTGGCTTTCTCTTGATGAGCTTCAAGAGGTAGTCACCTGAAATGGTCTTCCAACAGTCTTGAAGGAGTTCCCCGAGAGATGCTTAGCACTTGTTGGCCCTTTTGCCTTCTGTCTGCGGTCCAGCTCACCCCTAAACCATCTGGATTGGGTTCAGGTCCGGTGACTGTGGAGGCCAGGTCATCTGGCGCAGCACCCCATCACTCTCCTTCTTGCTCAAATAGCCCTTGATGCCTTCAGTGTGACTCTACAATTTTCATAGTCATTAAAATAAAGAAAACTCTTTGAATGAGAAGGTGTGTCCAAACATTTGGTCTGTACTGTAGGTCGGTAATTACTTAAAACAGTATAGTCCAAATTTGGTTCCTTAAGAAGTTGCTGCACTACTGCATGTCTGAAACAAGCAGGAAAATTTCCATTAATCATACTACTATTTAAAAGAGATTGAAGAGTTTTACCTAAAAGATAACATTTTAACAACAGCCGATGAGGAAGAGCAACAGACGGATGTGCAGCAGGTTTAGTGTGCCTTAATATATGCTCCAACTGAGGGAAAGAAATAGGCTCAAAACTACTAAATGAAATCTTAATGATTTAACTCAGAATGAAAGGTCATTATTGGTATAATCTGTGACCGAAGATGATCAACTTTGTTTACAAAGAACTGCAAAAGATCGTCACACATCTTTTGAGTAGCCTCGAGAAAATAATAGGTGAAGGAAAAATCATGTTTTTAATTGTAGCTCTTATCAAGTCAAGTCACCTTTATTTATATTTATATAGCGGTTTAAACAACAACCATCAACTGAAAAACATTCATTAGGAAAACATTGTGTCAATAATGCAAAATGATAGTTAAAGGCAGTTCATCATGGATTCAGTTATGTCATCTCTGTTCAGTTAAATAGTGTCTGTGCATTTATTTGCAATCAAGTCAACGATATCGCTGTAGATGAAGTGTCCCCAACTAAGCAAGCCAGAGGCGACAGCGGCAAGGAACCGAAACTCCATCGGTGACAGAATGGAGAAAAAAACCTTGGGAGAAACCAGGCTCAGTTGGGGGGGCCAGTTCTCCTCTGACCAGACGAAACCAGTAGTTCAATTCCAGGCTGCAGCAAAGTCAGATTGTGCAGAAGAATCATCTGTTTCCTGTGGTCTTGTCCTGGTGCTCCTCTGAGACAAGGTCTTTACAGGGGATCTGTATCTGGGGCTCTAGTTGTCCTGGTCTCCGCTGTCTTTCAGGGATGTAGAGGTCCTTTCTAGGTGCTGATCCAGCATCTGGTCTGGATACGTACTGGATCCGGGTGACTGCAGTGACCCTCTGATCTGGACACAGACTGGATCTGGTGGCCACGGTGACCTCGGAACAAGAGAGAAACAGACTAATATTAGCGTAGATGCCATTCTTCTAATGATGTAGCAAGTACATAGGGTGTTATGGGAAGTGTTTCCGGTTCCGGTTTACCTAATTAATGCAGCCTAAAAATCCTTTAACGGATTTGGATATTAAAAGCATATTAGTATGTTATGTGTATGCCAGGTTAAAGGCAGGGTAGGTAAAAAAATGTATAAAAAACTTTTTTTTCCAAATTTGTTTATATATCAATACATAATTAAAATGTAAGTACTCTGAAAAAGAAAGTATAAAAATTGAGTGTCTGTAGACCTCTCACGACTGTTTTAAAGACAGCTCATTATTTCCATTCACTCCACCCCCTCCCTTCTGGGCTCCTATAGATTATTTATCGTCTCTACTACGGCTCGCTAAGTAATGTTATGTTAGCTATATTACGCAGCTACGTGTGCTAATGACACATGCTTCATGAAAAAAATATGTATGATCAAAATACAAAAAGAAAGATTTACCTGTCCAGCAGAAATAAAGCCATCAAGGAGTCACTTTTCAGCCCCTTGAGTTCCCTCAGTTCTCGCCATCGCTGGAAAGCCACGCCGATATTAACTCGCATTTTATTTCTTTGTTTATCCAAAGACTTTTTGTTCATTGCCTTTTCTTGTACTGTTACTGTCTTCCTTTTTTTGCCTGGTTTGCCTTCACTAACTGCATAGGCCGGTACTGTGAAATTTGCTTGCTGTTTCTCTGCCATTGTTTTAGTATTCCTAGGATCCATGCCTGTTGAATTCCTCAAATCAAACGTGCACGCTCAAGTGGGCAGGTCATGTGTGGCAAAAGGGTGGTTGCCATGGTTGCGAGAGAGTGACAGTCGCCTAAGCCAATCCTATGTTTCGTCCCGAAATGGAAATAATGAGCTGTGTTTAATACAGAGTAAACGGTCTAGAGTCACTCGATTTTTATACTCTTTTTATCAGAATACTTACATTTTAATTATGCATTGATATATATAGATTGTTTAAACAAATTTGGAAGAAAGTTGTTTATACATGTATTACCTACCCTGCCTTTAAAGAGATGGGTCTTTAATCTAGATTTAAACTGCAAGAGTGTGTCTGCCTCCCGAACAATGTTAGGTAGGTTATTCCAGAGTTTAGGCGCCAAATAGGAAAAGGATCTGCCGCCTGCAGTTGATTTTGATATTCTAGGTATTATCAAATTGCCTGAGTTTTGAGAACGTAGCGGACGTAGAGGATTATAATGTAAAAGGAGCTCATTCAAATACTGAGGTGCTAAACCATTCAGGGCTTTATAAGTAATAAGCAATATTTTAAAATCTATGCGATGCTTGATAGGGAGCCAGTGCAGTGTTGACAGGACCGGGCTAATATGGTCATCTTATCAATTATATTCAAAAAATATTTTGCTTTTGCAACCTTCACAATAGACTGAAAATTTGTCAGAGCTTCTCTTAACATATCAAATGCTACTTGCAGCCTATTCTTCTTCCATTTTCTTTTAGCCCTTCTGTAAATTCTCCTTGATGTACGGAGAAACTTAACAGATTTACAGACACATCATGTGTTTAAGTTAGTTAATTCTAGATAATAGCTTATGTAGTAAACTACTACAAAACATGTTTATTTCTGCTTGTGTATGATTGTTTGTTTTTGTGCAGAAATGGATGGAAGGATTGAAATCAGTGATTCACAACTTCAAGGCGAATAACGTGTGTCCAATGACGTGCCTGAAGAAACAGTAAGTAGATCCACATAAAGACGACTGGTAACACTTTGTTTTACAGTTACATCTGTTAGTTGCTTATTAGCATATATATTACTAGAATATAGCCACGTATTAGTGCTAATTAAGCACATATTAATTCCTTATTCTACATGACCTTATTCTATATCCCTAATCCTACCCAATACCTAAACCTAACAACTACCTTACTCACTATTAATTAGCAGACAATTAAGAATTTATTGAGAGAAAAGTCATAGTTATTAGTAATAAGCAACTAATAGATGTAACTGTAAAATAAAGTGTTACCAGATGACTCAATGCTTAAACTACGGAATGACACACATCTATGTGTGCACGTTTATAGTGTTAAACAGACCACTATAACCACTGCTGGAGATCTGCTGGAGATCTGCTGGAGATCTGCTGGAGATCTGCTGCAGATCAGTTGGGGATCTGTTAGAGATCAGTTGGAGATCTGCTAGAAATCTGTTGGAGATCAGTTGGGGATCTGCTAGAGATCTGCTGGAGATCTGCTGGAGATCTGTTAGAGATCTGCTGGAGATCTGCTGGAGATCTGCTGGAGATCTGCTGAAGATCTGCTGGAGATCTGCTGGAGATCTGCTGAAGATCTGTTGGAGATCTGTTCTAACCAGATTAGAATCAGCAGGATCCATGATATGTTTGTCTTCTTTAACTTTCTCTTGTATTTCTGTCTAGTTGGATGAGACTCTCCTTCGTGACGAATGTCAATGGCAAAATCCCGGTTCGAGGGTGAGTGTTTGATTCCTCTGGATCTTCTCTTTATTCTTTGAAGTTTTGGCCGATCTGATCTGATCTGATCATCTCATCTTGTCTTGTGCAGCATAACACGGACATTCGGCTCGGGTAAAACAGAGAAAGGAATCTTCCAGGCGCTGAAGGAGCTCGGTCTCCCCAGTGGGAAGGTCTGTTACACATTTATATTGTTAGATGGAAGAGTCTTAATTGATGATGCTGCTCTTATTGATGCTGTGGTTTTAAAGAGAAACACGTCTTTGACTTTAAGCTCATGTCATTTTCAGTGCCAAAAAAGAACAGTTATTTTATATATTTATTTGTTTTATTTATTACTTATTTCTTGCTGTATTTTAGTATTTTATGTATTTAGTGTTTCATTGTTTTATGTACAGTTAACATGATTTATTGACGTGTTGAATGATCTTTTATTTTTATATTTTAATGTTTCATTTTCATTTCAGTTTTAATAGTTGTGTGTAAACCAGGTTATTGAGTCGCTTTTCAAGATGTGAACCAATGAGACCTTTTGATTTGTTTTCCAGTTAAAACTAAAAACCACAGTTGAATCTTTATAACCTGTAAAAAAAAAAAGACTTCTTTTATTGGAGATAGATTCACTGTAAACAGACGATTGATTTAGTTTTCTGTGGTTTTCAGCACAAAGACTTTCCGTGCAAACCCACGTTCAGTCCCTCATTGGTCAAACCACATCTTGTCCTACTTTTGTTGAAATCCTGTTTCTGTCACGTTGCAGAGGTTAAATAAGTGTCATGGTGAACCTGCTTGATTTGGTTTTGCATTGCAGAATGATGAAATCGAGCATTCGGCCTTCACCTTCGACATCTTCTATGCTCTGACGCAGAAGATCTGCCCTCGCACGGACATTGAGGAGCTCTTCAAGAAGATGTGCGTCACACGCTGTTCAGTCCTGACGGTTAACTAGTACTCTAGAGCACTAACTATGAGACAGACTCTAACAGCTTCAGCAGTTCAACATTAACCTGTGTTTGACTAACGGAGCATCAGACGGGTGTCGAACAGATGCTTTGTGATGTCTAACTCTCTTTCTCTCTCTCTAATGGTTTTGTTTGTGTTATTATAACCAAACCAAATCTTTTCTGCTCAATTTCTTTGCAGCAACGGAGACAAAAGTGATTATTTAACCGTAGAGCAGTTAGTCAGCTTTCTGAATGAAGTAAGCTCTTATCATCATTATTAACTGTGTGTGTGTGTGTGTCTGCATGACGCCCTTCTCTCTTTCTCTGTCTGTCTCTCTCTCTCTCTCTGTCTCTCTCTTTCTCTCTCTCTCTCTCTCTCTGTTGGGTGATCCGCTTCCTGTGTTAGTGTTTGCACTGCATGCGGATCCGAATGTTGTCATGTTTGTTGTGTTTGATTTGCTTGTCTTGTGCAGCCAGTCTCATGCTTGTTTGTCCGCTGAACACAAACTCTCGTAAAGCACAGACACGTCCCTGTTCGTGAACTAGTTAGTGATGTTAAAGCAGGGCAGAAATGAAGCTCAGAATGTGAGTAAACTGGCCTGATACTCATCTGTTATCTAACATCAGATGCTGTTCTCGTTCCATTTGCTTTAATATGATTTATTTGAAGTGAGGATGTGCTGTGTGTTTTATGTGGTTTGGAAAAATCTGCCCTCATAAGGGTAAAAAATGCATCTGTGGATTCTGCGAGGGACAAACATAGCTGTAATTTCAAGAGCTCATAAAGAGATTGAGATGCGTCTCCGAGCACAAATCCTTCCTCATTTCAGATCTTTGTTTTCTCGGTAGAACCAGCGGGACCCTCGACTTAACGAGATCCTCTTCCCCTTCTATGATGCCAAACGAGTCATGCAGATCATTGAGAAGTACGAGAGAGACGCTGACTTAAAAAAGAAAGGTAAATCGAGGAGGTGTGATGCGTGTGTAATTAAAGGACTGATGGCTGATCATCTGCTGCCCTCTGGTGGTCAGACGGCGTCAGCACTCGCTCCTGAAACACTAGATCAAAGACTTTTCCAGGTCAGGACAAGCACAGAAACAGTATGGAAAAATCTTTGTGTTTCGAGATTATAGCTCGAAATCTAAAATATGACATTTAAAGATTATGAACATACATTTCTCATACAAACATTAATAAAACCAAATTTAACTGGATTGAGTTTGGTTTTAATTGATTTGTATGAACTACAGCATGTACAGTAGTTACAATATTCCAATTATTACCACATATTAAAAAAAGATGATTTTAACTGCATCTATGGTCTTGGTGATTTAGAAAACCTGCGAAAAAGTTCTGCTAAAAATCATCTTTAGGGTTCTTATGAATGGCCTGAGAATCAGTTAATTAAAAGCTAATTTTCATTTATTTGGGTGCGTTTAAAATGTGTCTTAAAAAGTTATTTTACTCTTCCACAAATTAAAGCCTAAAAATGTCTTAAACCAGAGCATAAAATCTTCAGTTCATAAAGTCATGTCATTAAATGTTGCATGAACTGCAAAAAATGAACATCTTCCTCAGTATCTCGGTCTTGTTTTCTAGTGCCAATATATAAACATATTTAAAACACATTTACTGGAGATTATATATCAAGTCTTGTTTTCTGAGAAATTGAACAAAAGGAAGTGAGTTTATGATTAAAACAAGAACAAATATCTGAGTTTCACTTTCTTTTGATGGTTTATTACTTGAAGTTTCTTTACTTGGTCTCAAAAACTCTAACATGTACCTTAAAAGCCCCCTGATGTACAGCGAGTCTGAGGCTGAGAAGTGTAGTTGTGGACTGGAGACTGCAGGACGTGTATCTGTGGTTCGTTGGTTATAAACCGCAGCATCAGTGGCTGGAGCGTCACGCTCTGCTGATCATCTTGTGTGTGTTCAGGTCACATGTCCAGCGACGGCTT
>NC_081772.1:172500-177500 GCF_963082965.1 Carassius carassius
GCAACATTATACTGGATTAAATACAGTTAGTTACATGAAGCAAAAGAAGAAAACTCTGTCACATCACGTACAGCCCGTCAAGAAGCAAAGGCTCTGCTCAGAGGAAACTAAACCTTAAATCATTAAATCATGTGAAAATGATTGAAATGTACATTTGAAGCTAGTTCTGACAGCAGAAGTGTAATCGTGTCCTGATGAGTGTGCATCTCTGATAATAGTCAATTCTGCTAGTTTTTCGGTTATATAGTTTGATGTAGACGTGAACAGATTTCTTGGAAATGGCCGTGTTTTCCCTGTGACTCCCGTCGGGTTAAAAGCACATTTAAACTTTTTAAGAGAGACTTGCTCTTCATCCAAGGACAAGTTCATCAAACAACCGCAGTAAGAATTTTCATCAAGCACGGTGAGTAATGGCTTCTCCCATCATTGTTTCTTGCACCTCTTGCCACATGTACAGTTTATCTATCTCTGTCGCTGATGAGGGATTCACATGTGATAAATGCAGGGAAATAGTTAGGCTGACAGAGAAGATTTCAGAATTAGAGACACGCATCCAAACTTTAATTGAGGACAGTAAGAATGTTAGGGCTCTAGATACGGCTTTGGATGCGTCTAGCTCAGGGATTCCTGTACATTGTTCGGTTCCGGAAACAGAGCCCCAGCAGCAGGGCAACTGGGTGACGGTGAGGCAGCGTAGTCGTGGGTCAAAACACCGCTCTTCTGTTCCGATCAAAACATTAAACAGGTTCTCCCCACTCAGTGATGCACCCACTGAGAAACCTGATGAAAGTGCTCTAGTTATTGGTGATTCTATTGTACGGAACGTGAATATAGAGACACCAGCCACCATAGTCAAATGTTTACCGGGAGCCAGAGCGCCTGACATCTTGGCAAATTTAAAAGTGCTGGCTAATGCTAAACGTAAAAACAGTAAGATTGTTATTCATGCCGGCGCTAATGATGTTCGACTTCGCCAGTCGGAGATCACTAAAAATAACATTAAAGAGGTGTGTGAACTTGCAAGCACGATGTCAGACACTGTAATATGCTCTGGTCCCCTCCCTGCTTACCGTGGTGATGAGAAGCATAGCAGATTGTCATCACTCAATGGCTGGATGTCTAAGTGGTGCCCACAGAATAACATAGGTTTCATAGACAATTGGACGAGCTTTTGGGGCAGACCTGACCTGTTTAAAAGAGATGGTCTTCATCCCTCCTGGGGTGGCGCCACTCTTCTCTCTAGAAATATGGCAAATAGTCTTAGTGTTTATACTTGACTAACTGGGGCCCAGGTCAGGAAGCAGACAGACTGGCTAAACCGACCATCTGCTAGCTGCCTCCCGTCACAGAGGTCAGTTAATTCTCAGCACATAGAGACTCTTTCACCTAGATATCACACTATAGAGATTGTGTCTGTTCCCTGAACTAGAAAAAACAAAAAACGTCCAAACCAAGTTAAGATTAACAATTTAATTGAGGTTCAACAAATAAAAAACAGAAGCAATATGGATAAACAAATGATAAAGCTTGGCTTATTGAATATCAGATCCCTTTCTACGAAAACACTTTTTGTAAATAATATGATCACTGATCATAATATAGATGTACTTTGTTTGACAGAAACCTGGCTAAAACCTGATGATTACATTATTTTAAATGAGTCCACCCCCCAAGATTACTGTTATAAACATGAGCCACGTCTAAAAGGCAAAGGTGGAGGTGTTGCTTCAATTTATAACAACGTTTTCAGGATTTGTCAGAGGGCAGGCTACAAGTATAACTCGTTTGAAGTAATGGTACTTCATATAACATTATCCAAAGAAACAAATGTTAATGATAAATCCCCTGTTATGTTTGTACTGGCTACTGTATACAGGCCACCAGGGCACCATACAGACTTTATTAAAGAGTTTGGTGATTTTACATCCGAGTTAGTTCTGGCTGCAGATAAAGTTTTAATAGTTGGTGATTTTAATATCCATGTTGATAATGAAAACGATGCATTGGGATCAGCATTTATAGACATTCTGAACTCTATTGGTGTTAGACAACACGTTTCAGGACCTACCCATTGTCGAAATCATACTCTAGATTTAATACTGTCACATGGAATTGATGTTGATGGTGTTGAAATTATTCAGCCAAGTGATGATATCTCAGATCATTATTTAGTTCTGTGCAAACTTCATATAGCCAAAATTGTAAATTCTACTTCTTGTTACAAGTATCGAAGAACCATCACTTCTAACACAAAAGACTGCTTTTTAAGTTATCTTCCTGATGTATCTAAATTCCTTAGCATATCCAAAACCTCAGAACAACTTGATGATGTAACAGAAACTATGGACTCTCTCTTTTCTAGCACTTTAAATAAAGTTGCTCCTTTACGCTTAAGGAAGGTTAAGGAAAACAGTTTGACACCATGGTATAATGAGCATACTCGCACCCTAAAGAGAGCAGCCCGAAAAATGGAGCGCAGCTGGAGGAAAACAAAACTAGAGGTATTTCGTATTGCTTGGCGGGAAAGTAACATATCCTACAGAAAAGCATTAAAAACTGCTAGATCCGATTACTTTCCTTCTCTTTTAGAAGAAAACAAACATAACCCCAGGTATTTATTCAATACAGTGGCTAAATTAACGAAAAATAAAGCCTCAACAAGTGTTGACATTTCCCAACACCACAGCAGTAATGACTTTATGAACTACTTTACTTCTAAAATCGATACTATTAGAGATAAAATTGCAACCATTCAGCCGTCAGCTACAGTATCACATCAGACAGTGCACTATAGACCCCCTGAGGAACAGTTCCACTCATTCTCTACTATAGGAGAGGAAGAATAGTATAAACTTGTTAAATCATCTAAACCAACAACATGTATGTTAGACCCTATACCATCTAAGCTCCTGAAAAAGGTGCTTCCAGAAGTCATAGATCCTCTTCTGACTATTATTAATTCCTCATTGTCATTAGGATATGTCCTCAAAACCTTCAAACTGGCTGTTATTAAGCCTCTCATCAAAAAACCACAACTTGACCCCAAAGAACTAGTTAATTATAGACCAATCTCGAATCTCCCTTTTCTGTCCAAGATACTAGAAAAGGTGGTATCCACACAATTATATTCCTTCTTAGAGAAAAATGGTATATGTGAGGATTTCCAGTCAGGATTTAGACCGTATCATAGTACTGAGACTGCTCTTCTTAGAGTTACAAATGATCTGCTCTTATCATCTGATCGTGGGTGTATCTCTCTATTAGTTTTATTGGATCTTAGTGCTGCGTTTGACACAATTGACCACAACATTCTTTTGCATAGACTTGAATACTTTGTTGGCATCAGTGGAAGTGCATTAGCATGGTTTAAATCATACTTATATGACCGCCATCAGTTCGTAGCAGTGAATGAAGATGTATCCTATCGATCACAAGTGCAGTATGGAGTACCTCAAGGCTCAGTACTAGGACCGCTACTCTTCACGCTTTATATGTTACCCTTGGGAGATATCATCAGGAAACATGGTGTTAGCTTTCACTGTTATGCTGATGATACTCAGCTCTATATTTCTTCGCAGCCCGGTGAAACACACCAATTTGAAAAACTAATGGATTGCATAGTCGATATAAAAAACTGGATGACGAGTAATTTCTTACTGCTAAATTCTGAAAAAACAGAGGTGTTAATTATAGGACCTAAAAACTCTGCTTGTAATAACCTTGAACACTGTCTAAGACTTGATGGTTGCTCTGTCAATTCTTCGTCATCAGTTAGGAACCTAGGTGTGCTATTTGATCGCAATCTTTCCTTAGAAAGCCACGTTTCTAGCATTTGTAAAACTGCATTTTTCCATCTCAAAAATATATCTAAATTACGGCCTATGCTCTCAATGTCAAATGCAGAAATGTTAATCCATGCATTTATGACCTCAAGGTTAGATTATTGTAATGCTTTATTGGGTGGTTGTTCTGCATGCTTAGTAAACAAACTACAGCTAGTCCAAAATGCAGCAGCAAGAGTTCTTACTAGAACCAGGAAGTATGACCATATTAGCCCGGTCCTGTCAACACTGCACTGGCTCCCTATCAAGCATCGCATAGATTTTAAAATATTGCTTATTACTTATAAAGCCCTGAATGGTTTAGCACCTCAGTATTTGAATGAGCTCCTTTTACATTATAATCCTCTACGTCCGCTACGTTCTCAAAACTCAGGCAATTTGATAATACCTAGAATATCAAAATCAACTGCGGGCGGCAGATCCTTTTCCTATTTGGCGCCCAAACTCTGGAATAACCTACCTAACATTGTTCGGGAGGCAGACACACTCTTGCAGTTTAAATCTAGATTAAAGACCCATCTCTTTAACCTGGCTTACACATAACATACTAATATGCTTTTATTATCCAAACCCGTTAAAGGATTTTTAGGCTGCATTAATTAGGTAAACCGGAACCGGAAACACTTCCCATAACACCCTATGTACTTGCTACATCATTAGAAGAATGGCATCTACGCTAATATTAGTCTGTTTTTCTCTTGTTCCGAGGTCACCGTGGCCACCAGATCCAGTCTGTGTCCAGATCAGAGGGTCACTGCAGTCACCCGGATCCAGTACGTATCCAGACCAGATGCTGGATCAGCACCTAGAAAGGACCTCTACATCCCTGAAAGACAGCGGAGACCAGGACAACTAGAGCCCCAGATACAGATCCCCTGTAAAGACCTTGTCTCAGAGGAGCACCAGGACAAGACCACAGGAAACAGATGATTCTTCTGCACAATCTGACTTTGCTGCAGCCTGGAATTGAACTACTGGTTTCGTCTGGTCAGAGGAGACCTCTGACCTCTGTCGCCTCTGGCTTGCTTAGTTGGGGACACTTCATCTACAGCGATATCGTTGACTTGATTGCAAATAAATGCACAGACACTATTTAACTGAACAGAGATGACATAACTGAATCCAATGATGAACTGCCTTTAACTATCATTTTTGCAT
>NC_081772.1:187500-202500 GCF_963082965.1 Carassius carassius
AACTTAAATCTATAGGGATGATTGGATTTATTCATGAACGTTAAAATATTTATTTACAGCTTCTTTTTTTCAGATTTTGTTTACAGCGTTATTTTAATAGGCTGTATATTAAATGATTGAGAGTAAACCAGTAGCTGTGTGTGGAATCAGACATTTGAGCACCTCATCCCATGATCAGAAACCGATCGAATCATGCTCCTCCTGTCGAGGCGTCGAATCTTTGAATGTTCAGGGTCAACGCTAGTTATTTTATGAAGGTTATTAATAATTTGCATCATTGAAGTTTGTTTGTTTCTTCTGTTTCCAGATAATTCTGCCATTTTGAATCAGGTGAACATTGAAGATTTAAAGCAGATGAAGGTAAAACTTTCATTTACAAAACTCTGGATTATGTTGCACCAGTGCTGGTGATGAATAATTATGTCAATAATCAAAACATGAGAGAGTGCTGGGCAGGGCGGTCAATAGTGGGGTGAAAGGGGGTGACAATTATAGGGGACCACGGCTGAGGGGGGGCCCCCAACGATCTCCACCGCCTGACTGAGGCCAGCCTAAAAACATGCTCAGGACAGTTGACGGGTCACTGCTGCGCATCGTCACGAAAGCTTATCTTTTCACGTGTTTTTAAGCCTTACCGTTCGTCGATTTAAACATTAAAGCATCCAAACACAAGACGCGGGAAAGCTGAACAGAGTAACGTTAGCTGGTTACTCGCGCGCTGTGTTCGGTGCGGAGAGAGAGAGACAGAGAGAGAGAGACAGAGAGAGAGAGACAGAGAGAGAGAGCGACACTGAACCGAGCTCTCTCCTGCGAAGTTCTCCTCGAAGTCCCTCCTGCACCTGAACGAACAAATACAAATCGCAGTTTGAACAAACAAAAAGATGTGAAAGAGCCCAATTCAGCTGCTGACGTGTAGCATGTAGTTCACTGATTGCATCATGTCTTTTTTGAAAAGATAAACCTCAGAAATCCCACAAATCTCTTTTCTTCATTAAGACCTTCATTAAACTGATGAAGAAGCAGCAGAAGGAACTGAACACGCTAAAGAAACGGCACGCTAAGGTCAGTGTTATGAAGGATTCTGCTCAAACGCTGATGCAGGGGTTTCCAGCGTGATGAGATGATGATGAGCACTTCTTCTGCTCGCAGGAACACAACGCCATGCAGAAATCACACTGCACACAGGTGGACAAGCTGGTGGCTCAGCATGACAAGGAGAAGTTCACGCTGGAGAAGCTGCTGGAGAAGGCCATCAAGAAGAGAGGGTGAGTGAAGCATGATGGGAAGCTTTGCCTGTTCTGCATCGTGATGTTATCAAGACTGTCATTGTTCTCTGTTTCAGAGAAAACAACTGCTCCGAGTTAAAGAAGGAAACAGCCGTTAAGGTTGAGACTCTCACGACAGACCATAAAGAAAAGGTACAGAAGACAATCCCATCATGCTTTGTGTCTTATAACTTATTTACCAGCCTGTGGAGCATTTGACCATATTACACCCTGAAGGCCCGTTCACACCAAGAACGATAACTATAAAGATAACCATAAAGATAACGATATTAGCGTCCACACCAGCGAATGATATTGTCTGTGTATTCTAAGCGGACGCGCGTCTGCTGCTTTAAATTCTCGAGCTCATTACAGCAGGATTTATTCTGATTGGTTGGCAATGTTTTTATCGTTCATCAGAAAAAAAAATCGTTCTGAAAGTGATTCCAACGATATCGTTTCTCTTTGCCTTTATCGTTATAGTTGTGGTGTGGACTCCACTATTCTTTAATATTGAGAACGATTTTTAGAACTATATCTTTATCGTTATCGTTATCTTTATCAATATCTTTATAGTTATCTTTATCGTTATCGTGCTTGGTGTGAACAGGCCTTAACAATGACAAAACAAACTGGCTTCAGCAGTTATGCAGGAATCAGTGTACAGCTACAGTAGGTTTTTTTACGTGCACTAATTTTTGTCAATGACTCCAATCTGATTTCAGATTTTGAAAGTTCTGTTTATATGAACCCTAAACTTTCACATATTCGTCTTCAAGTGCATTACTTGAATTCTGGAGCTCCTTTGATTGTAACAAGAACAGGAAAGATGGCAAATATTTTAGAAGTTCTTTTAAATAAAAATATAATCTCTGTCACTAACCAGTTCTCAATATGAAAGGTGAAAATAAAGACTAATGCTTAATCGCACTATTGGATTGTTGGAGGTGTTTACAGGATTGATTAAGCCATCTCTTATGGACACTTTGATCACGTCTGTCTGTCTGACGCCAGTTTAATGTCTGACTTCACAAGACAGATTCCCACAGTCATGAAAAATAACACTTCCATGTTTATTATATTTCAATGACAATTAATCAAATCCTAAATGTTCTAGATATTTCTAGTTATACGTCAGTTGAGATCCTGTGCTTTAGTTCTTACTCATCTAAACTCATGATTGATAGCTGATGTTCTGATGGAAACCCCAGCCGTCTGTGTTTAAATGGTTTTTATTCATAATAGGGTTTGTTCGGCTGTGTTTGGTGACGTGTCAGTCGTGTTGGTGTTTCTTCCTCTCAGGTGAAGGACATGGTGGCGCAGCACACTAAAGAGTGGTCAGAGATGATCAACTGTCACAGCACAGAGGAACAGGAAATGAAAGACGCCCATGTGACGCAGCAGTGTGAACTCCTCAAGAAGCTGCTGGTCAGCGTTCAGGAGCAGCAGACACTTCAGCTCAAGCTCATCCACGAGCGGTGAGAGACACACACGGATTCACTGCATGCTCAGCTACTAACACAATAATCACTACCATCACTAACCAGTCATCACTACATTCACTGTCATCGATATTATCACTATCATCATTACCATCATTACACACACTGTCATCACTACCATCATTACCATCACTATAGTCACTACCAACACAATCATCATTACCATCACTACTAACACTAATCAGTTATCATGACAATCACGGTCATCGCTATTTTCACTAAAATCACTATCATCATTTACATTTACATTTAATCATTTAGAGGACGCTTTTATCCGATGCGACTTACAAATGAGAACAACAGAAGCAGTCAGACCAACAAGAGAACAACATCAGTATACAAGTGCCATGACAAGTCTCAGTTAGTCTAGTATAGAACGCATAGCCAGGTTTTTTTTATTTTTTTTCATTTATTTATTTTTTCTCAAGAATATGAAAGACAAGAAAAGGTAAATGTTGGTATTAGTTGGTTAAGTGCAGGCGAAAAAGATGAGTCTTTAGATGTTTCTTGAAAATGAGTAAAGGCTGTACGAATTGAGATTGGGAGGTCATTCCACCAGCTGGGCACAGTCCAGGAAAAGGTCCGTGAGAGTGATTTTGAACTTCTTTGGGATGGTACCACAAGGCGTCGTTCACTTGCAGAGCGCAAACTTCTGGAGGACACATAAGATTTAACCAATGAGTTTAGGTAAGTTGGTGCCGTGCCAGTGGTCGTCTTGTAGGCAAGCATCAGTACCTTGAATCTGATGTGAGCAGCTGCTGGTAGCCAGTGTAACCTGATGAGGAGAGGAGTAATGTTTTTTTTGGCTTATTGAAGACAACCCTCGCTGCTGCATTCTGGATCAGTTGCAGAGGCTTGACAGTACATGCAGGAAGAGCCAGGAGAGCATTACAATAGTCCAGTCTGGAGAGAACAAGAGCTTGGACAAGAAGTTGTGTGGCTTGCTCTGACAGGAAGGGTCTAATCTTCCTAATGTTGTATAAGGCAAACCTGCAGGACCGGGTAGTTGTAGCAATGTGGTCTGTGAAGCTTAACTGATGATCCATCACAACTCCTAGGTTTCTAGCTGTCCTCGAAGGAGTAATGGTTGACGAACCCAGCTGTATAGAGAAGTTGTGATGAAGCAATGGGTTAGCTGGAATCACCAGGAGTTCTGTCTTTGTAAGGTTAAGCTGAAGGTGATGGTCATTCATCCAGCTAGAGATGTCACTCAGACAGGCTGAAATGCGAGCAGCTACCGTCGGGTCGTCTGGTTGGAATGAGAAGTAGAGTTGGGTGTCATCAGCGTAGCAGTGATAAGAAAAGCCATGCTTCTGAATGACAGATCCTAATGATGTCATGTAGATGGAGAAGAGAAGTGGTCCAAGTACTGAGCCTTGAGGAACCCCAGTAAGATGAGTACTGAGGATTTTGAAGCTGCTCTTGCTAGTCGCAGGGCTTCAGTAACCGCGAGCAGAGCAGTCTCAGTTGAGTGGCCACTTTTGAAGCCAGATAGGTTGCTGTCCAGGAGGTTGTTCTGTACAAGGAACATAGAAAGCTGGTTGAACACAGCTCGCTCTAGTGTCTTTGCCATGAATGGAAGAAGGGATACCGGTCTGTAGTTTTCTAGAAGTGCTGGATTTAGAGATGGTTTCTTGAGCAGTGGGCTTACCCGAGTCTGCTTGAATGCTGAGGGAAATGTTCCAGAGTGAAGAGAGGAGTTGATAATGTGAGTAAGCGAAGGTATGATTGAAGAAGAGATCGCTTGAAGGAAGTGAGTAAGGATCAGATCAAGTGGACAAGTAGGATGATTAGACAAGATAAGTTTGGAAACGTCCGTCTCTGAGAGTGGAGAGAAGGAGGAGAGAGAGTGTGCATTAGTCGATGTGAAGTTATCCTCAGTCTGCGGTGTGGAGGATTGGTCACTGATGGTTCGTCTCATTTGTGAAGAAAACTGCAAAGTCGTCCGCTGTAAGAGCTGATGGAGGAGGCGGTGGAGGCAGATTAAGAAGAGAAGAGTGAAGAGTGTGCGAGCGTCACAACAGCTGTTAATTTTGTTGTGGTAGTATGATGTTTTAGCAGTGAAGACATTTGCAGAGAGGGAAAAGAGGAGAGACTGATGCACATTGAGGTCTGTAGAGTTCATCATTACCATCATTACCAACACTGTCATCACTACCATCCTTACATCACTATCAACATTACCATCATTATAATCACTACCAACACTATCACTAATCAGTCATCACTACAATCACTGTAATCATTACCATCACTATCATCATTACCATCAATACAAACACTATCATCTCTACCATCACTAATCAATCATCACTACAATCACTGTAATCACTACCAACGCTAACATCACCATCACTATCATCATTACCATCACTACCATCACTATAATCACTATCATCATTAATCATCTCAATTCTACATTACAAATCCCGCAGATGTATATGCATCAAAACATGGAGATTTGATTATATCAGATATGAGACCTTGAGGAAGCTGAATGTAGCTTCCTCAAAATGTATAATATTGTAATATTTGGATTAGTTAGTTTAGTGGAAATCCATGGAGATTCTAGAAAATGTTAAATTTATTTACAGATATATACATTATTTGCATTCAGGTGCTATACATATATGAATTGATTTGTTTGTATTGTATGTTCGTGATGAGAGCAGCGAGTGGAGTGTGTACTACAGTAGAGCGTAGTATGCTAATAACTTCTGAATCCGATTAACACAGGACACTCGTGCTCGAATGAATATATATTCATCTGGGTCAGTGTTCTCCTCTTTATAATGCTGATGTGGCATCTAATTAGGATAAAGATACGAGGCCGGCTGCCATAATTAACAGGCATTCATTTTGCATGAGTCTCTGTAAGTTCAGGAGAAGAGCGGCCCATCTATTCAGCTCAAGAGTCTTTATTAATTACACTGATAATTCCTCTCGCGTGAACCCATTCTCCGTTTGTTCTGCAGCCGGATCTCCATGAGAAAGAGCCGTGACCCTTGAGCATGAGATGATGTTTCATTCATAACGGTCTCTGATTCTCTGGACTGTGTTTTGAACATGTCTGTATTGTGATCGATGGACAGGCAAAGCAAAGAGATGAAGGCCAATCAGGCGAAGACGTCGATGGAGAACAGCAAAGCCATCAACCAGGACAAGAGCATCAAAAACAAAGCAGAGCGCGAGAGGTGCGGCACGACACACGGACGGCGCAGTGTGATTAATAAATCATCATCTGTCACAGTTTTAACGTGTTTGTGTGTTTGTGTTGCAGGAGAGTTCGGGAGCTGAACAGCAGCAACACCAAAAAGTTCCTGGAGGAGAGAAAAAGGGTTAGTTGATGGTCTTCAGTGTTAGCTGATATCTACAGCTCCGTTCTGTGAAGAATGGCTTTGGTTTGAGAGCTTGATCCAGAATAACTGACTTTATAAAAGATGTATGATTAATCGAACGAGAAAACGCAATCCAACTTTTACGGTCAAAGATATTTCCATATTCTATATTTCCATTTAATTTGTGTAAAATGCATTAAAAGGTTTGATCTCTCATGATACTGAAGCCTGTTTCGTGAGATTATGATTTTTGCAGTGTTTCTGAGACTAAAATGATGCAGTTGTCAAGTCATCCTTTTTTTCTGCAGTGCTTTATACAGTACAGATGTGTTGAAGCAGCTTCACAGAGATAAACAGGACAATACCCATATGGAAAAAACCTATATAAACATATATGTTTCAATATAGGTTTTTAATATATGTGACTGTGACAATAAAAACTCCGTAATCATCGGGAAGAAGGAGGCGGGAACCGGCAGACAATCAAAATGAAAGCTTTAATAATTAATATAAAGACAAAACAAATGAAACACAAATGAAAACCAAAATCCAAAATAAAGTCCAGGCCTGGTCCTCTATCGTCCTTCACTGTCGTCGCTCCAGTTTTATATCCTTCCATCTCCTCCGTGGGCCTCGAGACCGGTGGGTCGAACAGGTGTCGATCATCTCCAATCACTCCACCGGCCTCGCTCCTGTTCCCACGTCTCTCGGCCCCGCCCCACTCGTCACATTGACGTATATAAAATTGGCCGTTTTCCTATATTATATGTACAGATATGTACATATATGCACACATATATTTACACATATATGTACACTTATATATGTGCATACGTATATGTTCACCTATAATAGTAAAATTAAAATCTATAGCTGCTAGGCAACATAAATAAAAGTCTAAAATGTAGAAATGTACATTATTTATTTACTCAAGATCAATCAAATAGTACAAGAACAAAAATAAGACAAAAAACCTGCTAGGCAACATAAAAGTCCAAAATATAGAAATGTACATTATGTATTTACAAGAACAATCAAATAGTACAAGAACAAAAATAAGACAAAAAACTGAACAGAAAAAAAAATTTATCTTTATTATTCTTTGAAGGTCTGTCATGACGCGCCTCATCATCCACCTCCTCCGCCTCCTCCGCCTCCTCCTCCTCTTCCTCTTCCTTCCTGCACTATCCAATGACATTTGATAGGGTGTCCGAGATTTGTATTTTTTCCTTTTTTTCGGCGCACACATTTTTTAGCGGATAGGTGTTTTCGTCCACACGGATCTGGCGTTTTGGAAGAGTGAAACCGATGTTTTGAAACCGGGTCCCAGAGTGGATATATTTGAAAACGCCGCCTTTGCGTTTCTTCTCGACAGCGAATCCGTGCATTTTCTGAAAATATGGCGTCATCAATCCACGTCTCGCCCCTAGTCAAGCACCACTACATCACGTAACAGCAACAAAAACATGAACAAACACTGAACGCTAACATTAACACAGATTAATAAATGTATTGTTCCATGTTCGCTTGTGTACCACGCGCAAGGTTTATCAGCAAATCCATGTCTTCTTCTCCGTTTTAAGTGTATCTCTGTGGCAGAATTACAGCGCCACATGCTGGTCTGGCATGTATACTACATCGGTTTCGTGTGGACGCGGATATTTCTTGAGACGAGGGAAAAAAAGATCGGGGGTCCGTCTCCATGTGGACGGGGCCGAAGAAGTAACGGGTTCTTATGGTTATGGATGGAAATGTAGTGGAGTAAAGAGTACAATATTTGTCTCTCAAATGTAGTTGAGTAAAGTCATGAGTACTCCCCAAAAATGATACTCGAGTAAAGTAAAGATCCCTCAAAATTGTACTTAAGTACTGTACTCAAGTAAATGTACTCCGTTACTGTCCGGCTCTGTATATCATGTTAATATACTGCCATAGTTAAATTCCATAACATGCCAATTACATGTGATACCAATTTCTTCTTGCATAAGTTCTTGCATAATTTTTTTCGTTCATTCTTAGTTTTTGCCTTGATAATAGAAAATATGAGCTAGGCATCATGTATGACAGTCAAAAATGGGATATGAGCTACAAAATGACCAGATCCTGCTATTAACTATATAGAAGACATATCTTGTATGTAAAGGGCTTACATGTGGATATGAAGAAGCAATACAGGACACCTATATTTCCTGGATATGCACATATATGCACCTCAATTTTGCCTATATGTGGCATATATACGCATATATGCAGCATATATATTATCATATATGTGCATATACACTGCATATAGGTTTCATATATCCACATATAGGTTCTTTTCATGTGGGTAACTGTATTAATGTTTCTCTGTATAGAAACTGCTCCTCATTAGATAAAAGCGTGTGTTAAATGAATATAATAGTTTTCTCTGCTGTGCATGCGGCTGAAGATGATGATGTTCTTCCTCAGCTGGCCATGAAGCAGGCGAAGGAGCTGGAGCAGCTGCAGAAATCCCAGCGAGAGCAGCTGGACAAACTGGAGAAGTTCAACGAGCAGGTGAAAGCTCACGCTCAAAGAGCCGGGGGTTTTCAGTAGAGCGCCGCCCTCTCGATTTCATTTGATTTGTGTTTTGTCCTCCATTACTCATGTTCTGTACATGAGACGTCTGAAGCCATTCCTTAAATATGATTTGCCTTTTCTTTGAACAGCTTTTGAAATCCCATCATGCAAACAGTCAGACTCAAGGTAGGCTCACGCATTGCTCTCCTCTTTCTTCAGTTTTCTTTATCAGTCTCCTTTCTGTCTGATTGACCCTCGACTCGAGCTTCTAAAACACATCCAGTTGATATGCTGAACGCTGTCAATCACATGCATCACGTGTTCAGTTATTGGCCATTTGTTGTAAAGTCCCGCCCAGTTGACAGCTCATCCAATCATCATAGATCAGTCACTGCGCTCATGCTGCTCTTACAGACAGGAATCTGTATACAGAACATATATGAGTCTGAACACATGGGAATCATGAAGAACAGAACAATACTGATTCTGATTCCACTACTCGATGACTCCATTCACGAATATCTTAATTACACTGATTTAGTTTGAAGTTGAACTTGATGAATGTAATGGCCTGTGGATCAGTGAGTCAAAAACCACTCCAAACGGTTCAGAGAGTAAACGAATCATTCGATTGATTCAATAAGTCATCAAATGATTCAGTTGGCGTTGGTTTTTCTGTCATGTGACACCTTCCTTCCTTCCTTCCTTTCTTCATAGTTGATTTGAGATTCTTTTAATAAATTGGCTGAATAAAGAAAAGAACATGCTGGGGCTGCACAACAACTAATCTATTAATCACTGTGATTTTGCTCAAAAATATTATCTCGTTTATTGTCATTTTAATTGTTTCGTCAGAATTATTGCACTCGCATAAGCACAAATCAAGACATCCCAAAATGAGAACAGACTGGCTGTTTGACAGTATTATTTGAGCAGAATATCTCAATAGAAATGCTTCCATGTTTGCTGGTGTCTTCAGCGCTTTCCCATAATGTAGAGAGAGTGTGTGTGGTTGCCAGGTTGGGAATAAAATGCATTGATTAAAGATGAAAGCTCTGTTTGGAGGATCTGGCAACCCTAACCATGAAAGCTCATTAAAATGAGCTGTTTTCGGGATAAATAACGAGCATTCAAATATCACATATAATTATGCCTACAATATGCCAAACTACTATTTTTTTTTCAACCATTCCTCTTCATTACAAAGTTTCACAAAAAAATGCAAATCGATTTTTTTTGGTAACTGGATATACATCTTAACAGCATTTTAAATCTAACCATTAGATCCGGATGAATGAACGCAATGTAAATAATCTGCTGTGATTCTCCAGGCCAAAGACATGCAGAAGATGGTGAAGCTGGAGGAGGACATGGACCGCAGACCAGCCACGGTGGTGTAAGCTCTCCATCCTCCACAGGAGCGAGCTGAAGGGTCCGTCTTCATCCCAGTCTGTAGTCTAGAAGCCCCGCCCATTCTCCCTACCTCAGCTCTAGCCCCGCCCACCACATTTAACTCCTCCTCTGCAGCGGCGTCCAGCCAATCCGGCTCTTACTGTAGCTCCGCCCACTCCGCTCAGACGAGCTCCTGAGGACAGACTCATCACACACGTTTTTATACCCCACCACCATCATCATCTTCATCAGCAGCTCTAAAGTGTTCTTTCAACTCGTATCTTAACTGAGCTAGTAAACTGTAGCAGAGTGAGACGAGTCGGAGTGGTTTGTCTCGCTCTCTGAATGATGTGCTTTCTCCCGTCCTGAGCACTTTATATGTGATAGGATTCAGAGGATCTCTGAGGATGTAGCAGAGCTCTAGCTTTCCTCTGAACACACTACGAATGTAGACGCACAGTATCACAGCAGTGTCCCGAGCTTTTATCATATGTTCCTCTCCGTTTTTAAGATCCGACTCGCACCTCATTTTATTTCTGCGGTTTTAATCAGGCTTTGAGATGGAGATGATGGAGGTGCTATCCTGAGAATCGCATCGATGCAAACCATCCGCTCCTCTCTGACAGCACACTGAACTTTGGTTGCACTTGTGTTTGTGTTATTTTATTTTCCGGTGTAATGTATTGGTACTTGTTTTAAAGAAAGGTGATTGTACACTGCAAAAAAAATCATGTTCTTAGTTCTTATGGATTGATTACCAGTAAAAATAACTAAACCACAAAACATAAATCAAGATGACAATCACAATGACGAGATGTTTTCTGAATAGTGAATCAAAATGAAATGTGTTTATTCTTAAAACAAGAAAGAAATAAGGCATTGGTCAGAAAAACTTCCCTTTTGGATGAAGTGTATTGTTCTGAGCCCGTCTGCAGATATCTGTTCTTGTTTTAATCATAAACTCACTTCATCTTAGATAAAGTTTCTCAGAAACGAGACTTCACGTGTGGTTTGTGCGTCTCCAGTAAAGGAGTCTTGATTTAAGACAGAAACACTCATGTTTTGCGGTGTTGGTCCCGGCTGGTGTGCGGTTTTATTTGTTTGATTATATGTATGTTGGTTGTTGTGAGCTTTCCATCGGTTGTTTTATACTCTTTCTTCTTCTTTTCTTTGCATCATGTTTTAAAGTGTTTGGCGGTGAACACATATCTCGTGTGAAAGCAAAGTGCTTTAAATCTCCATCGCTTACAAATGTGCCACTATATGTCAGGTAGGACGTTTAAATTATTTTACAAGATAAATGCCAAAATAAGGGGTTATTAATATAAAGATGCAGATATAAATAATTATAGTGAGTAGTTTAAGTTTCTTAGAAGCTGTTTGCACTAGCTGAATGTTTTCTGTTGTGCGACCTCCACGTAGACCTTTGCTCTAATATTATAGTTTGCAGAAAAAGCAGATTATTTTTGCAGAACTGTCGCGCTCTGAATTTCCTCCGTTTCTATTTTTGTCTTCTGAGCTTTCTGTAGCTTCTCAATGGATCATGCTGTAAGTGCTTTTGTATTTATAAATATATATATATCGTATTTGTCAAACTTCTAGCAATGAAAATACTCAGAAAATACTGTTGTTATCCTGCTACTTTAATACTGTTTTATAGTATGTGTCCCAATAAACTCTCCCAGGTGTGAAATGAAAATGCTTGCTGTCTGTTTATTCAGTCATTTCATGAAAACAGGAGATACTGTGAGCACAGAAAAATCTGTGGCATTTATGGTAAAATACCAGCATCTGTGTTTGCCAGAATTTCACCGTAAAAAAATATGGTATTAACATTTTAGGTTTTACAGACTTAACTTCAATTCATAATAAAATACCGTATTTCATTAACTGATGTAATGTTAATAAACCAACATATTGAGGTATTAATGCCTGTTTTAAACCATTGTAATGCACTAATAACCACCAAAAACAGGAGGTGAGAAAGTCACGTGATGAACCAAACCCCATCACAGTGACACATCACACTGAAATAATGCAATAAACATGAATATAACAACATTAGATGTGAGAGTAAACCCTCATGCACACAACTGATAAGAAAACACTAAGAAGAAACGTTATTTCAACCAAAAATAAGATCAAATGTGAAGTGTCATGCAGGGAGTGTCGATTTACGTTTTTCCACTGTAAATGATGCAATGACTTTTTCTTTTTCACCGTATTTTTAACAGTATTTTACTATAAAATTACATTAAATGTAATTGCATTTATTCACTGAATAAAGTGTGGAAACTTACAGTTAACCAATTAACAGGTTTTTACTGTAGAATTTGTCTTCTACTGTTAGAATCACAATAATTTCTTACAGTATGTAGTTCTCTCCTGAAACATGAAGAGGTCAAGCAACATTGAGTTCATCCAAATTTCACCAAAATCTTCTGAGAAGTGATTCTAATATAAGTCAGAAACTGATTTCGTCTCTTCTGAGGAAGATTCATTTGTGTTTTGTACACAGAGATATTTTAGATTTGTTAATGTTCATCTAATCTCATGTTATCAGTGACTTTTCTTTCTGTTTGAAAGATGTTTTCTGTGGATTGTTCGACTATTCAAAAGAGAATATAGGAAAATATAACTTTATTTGTGTTTCCTGCTAGCTAAACTTCACATGTGTGTCATATACATGTCCTGGCTCTTCCAAGCTTTATACTGGCAGTGAATAAAGCGCATCCATCCGTGATAATGAGTGTTTCCTAAAATGATGACCTTCGACGGCCCGCCCACACGCGCTTCTTATTGGCTGTGATCTTTGATTGATTCTGACGCATCTCTGTGTCACTGGTTTTAATAAAGTAAGAGTAGTAACTATGATTTTTGGCATATTGATTACCATTTGTATAATCACATTTACTACAAATATGGTTAAAAAAAAGGTTAAAGTAGCAAAACCTTGGATAATTTGTGGTTACCGCGATTTAACTATTGTAACCATGTTTTCCATTGGAGTAAAACCATGAATAATTTTCGTCAGGGAGTGTAAGTGGTTTCCTCTGTGGAGTGTGTGTAGTGTTTTACACTTTACTAGTGTGTAGACTGCAAAAACAGCTAGACTTCACTGATATCTGTAACTGATATAGTAGCAACAAACAAATGGCCTTCAGCAGTTTCACTGAAAGTAATGTTCAGTGTGTAATCCTTGAATCCGGTGAAGAAGAAAGTGGTTTCAATCTCTCCAGCACAGAGCGTTCCACTCAATAATCACACGTTTATTCATAAGGTTCAGTCGGCGTGTTTCTCTGAAGCCCTTATTACAATCAGCACATTAAAACACATCCACTTAGGAACAATACAGTGTGATGATGAGATTCATGTTGTCGTGGCAACTCCAAAGTGCAGTGGTATAAAGCATGCGGAGATCTCCATCAGCCACGGAGAATAATCTGACCGTGGAAACATGCTGAGACTCTCGGACAGGAGCAGCTCCAAAACCAACAGCAGAATCCTTCTGGACGCCATCTCCAACGACAAGCTCCACCTCACCAAATTCATCTTAGACGCTCTGGATGGGAAAATCATCGACTCTGAGAGCGAAGGGGCGCAGACGCCTCTGATCTCTGCCGTTTTTCTCCAGGACTCGGGTGCGAGATGCAGGTTTGTGGATCTTCTGCTGCAGAGGGGTGCGAGCGTGAATCTCCCGGACGAGAGCGGACGCACGCCGCTGAGCTACGCCTGTGAGATGGGACACCTGGATGCGGTGAAGATCCTGGTGAAGAGCGGCGCTGATCCCGAGGCAGCGGACGCCTGGGGAAACACTGCACTCATGTACGCTGCTGCGGCCGGACACTCAGCCGTCGTGGAGTTCCTGGTGCGTGCTTTCAAAAGACTGGGTCTCCAGATCGACCGGCAAAACAAGGTGGGCAACTCTGCGGTGGAGGTGGCCAGGTATCTCGGACACACTGAATGTCTGCAGGCGCTGCGGAGTCACTCCAGGAGAGTTCACGAGGAGGAGGAGGATGCACTCGCTGAGAAACTTTCCACAGTGAACATCAGCGAAGAAGAACATTTTCAGATCCATCCTGAAGATGCCATGCGGCCTTCCGTCAGTTCGAGCCGTAATCGATCCCTCAGTGTGCGGAAGAGAATCCAGTCGATGGACTCCATTGAGGAATATGAGAGAGAAAGTGATGCTTCATCAGCATTATCACCACAAGGCCGGATGTTCTCTGGTGTTTTAACCCCAAAACCTCCTCAGCAGCTCAAACACAGAGAACATCCGTCCACCTGCCCCAACAATCACCTGCCTCCGTTGTTTTATTCGCCCAGACCCTCCAAAATACCTTTGAGTTGTGCACCCACTTCCACATCTGGTCCTCTTGGCATTTTATTAAATCCTTTCAGCAAAAATGCCAACGAGGAGCTTAACAAAGCCAAGAAACTGGCGTCGGACTTCCCCATCAGAAGGTTTGATGACCGTTACTATCAGAAGAGGTGCAGTTTGCCCACGAGCACCCTGGCACTGGCGGCTCCGGAGCGTCTCAAGCCTTTGCGCAAAAGCAGAACCGCGGTGAACACAGAGCACGCCTCCGGATCTCTGAGCTCCCTCAGTGGGAGACTGTTGAGGAGATTCACTTTCCCAGAGTTCAAGAGGAGCAGCAGAGAGTCGCCGGAGGGTCCAGAAGCTCCCGCGCCCTGCATCCCGAGGTCAGAGACTTTTCCTCTGGGAAACAAACACCCTCAGGTCGGGAGCAAGCCGAGCATCGACAGCATCAGCGCGGTCAAGTGTGAGTTTGACTTTCAGTTCAGAGCTGCTCCAGAGACTGAACACACTCCCACCGCGGTCTGTGAGGAGCACTAAACTACTCACTAGTGCTGCTTCAATGGGTGCCGTGCCAACTAACCATATAAGAGCTTGGAATATAGCCCTCATTTATTCATTTAGCAGACACTGTTATTCAAAGC
>NC_081772.1:207500-240000 GCF_963082965.1 Carassius carassius
GTTCCTAACTGATGACGAAGAATTGACAGAGCAACCATCAAGTCTTAGACAGTGTTCTAGGTTATTACAAGCAGAGTTTTTAGGTCCTATAATTAACACCTCTGTTTTTTCAGAATTTAGCAGTAAGAAATTACTCGTCATCCAGTTTTTTATATCGACTATGCAATCCATTAGTTTTTCAAATTGGTGTGTTTCACCGGGCTGCGAAGAAATATAGAGCTGAGTATCATCAGCATAACAGTGAAAGCTAACACCATGTTTCCTGATGATATCTCCCAAGGGTAACATATAAAGCGTGAAGAGTAGCGGCCCTAGTACTGAGCCTTGAGGTACTCCATACTGCACTTGTACGATTTAAACCATGCTAATGCACTTCCACTGATGCCAACAAAGTGTTCAAGTCTATGCAAAAGAATGTTGTGGTCAATTGTGTCAAACGCAGCACTAAGATCCAATAAAACTAATAGAGAGATACACCCACGATCAGATGATAAGAGCAGATCATTTGTAACTCTAAGGAGAGCAGTCTCAGTACTATGATACGGTCTAAATCCTGACTGGAAATCCTCACATATACCATTTTTCTCTAAGAAGGAATATAATTGTGAGGATACCACCTTTTCTAGTATCTTGGACCGAAAAGGGAGATTCGAGATTGGTCTATAATTAACTAGTTCTTTAGGGTCAAGTTGTGGTTTTTTGATGAGAGGCTTAATAACAGCCAGTTTGAAGGTTTTGGGGACATATCCTAATGATGTGTGTGCAGGGCCGGCCCGCGGCATAGGCGGTATAGGCAAATGCTAAGGGCGCCACTCATCCATAGGGGCGTCAGAATGAGTGAACGAGTGAATTTTTTTTTTTTTTTTTTTTTTTTTACATATGTTTTTTTTTATAATAGGCTACTATTTAAAAACCATTAATTCGAAATACTACCAAATAAAGCAAAAAAAAAAAAAAAAATCCGGCTCTTCAATCTTCCCCCGCCCATCGAGTGCTTGAAGTGCGTCAGAAACAGAGCGCGCGCGCGATCAGTTGTTGGTAATTTGTTGTGTAGCGTGCCCGACGCCGCATCCAATGTAGACAGCACTGCTTTTGTTAACACACAGCTCGTAGAAACAGCAGCTCGCGCCAGTTCTAGACACGGTGAAAGTTTCCTGATTGTGACGGAAGGCCGAATTTACATGACACATTATAAATGAGCATAGTCTGCGATAGATACAGTGCCAAAAAGAAGAGAAGAGGATAAAGACAGAGGTAAAGAGATGCAGTGAAAGAACAATTTATTGCATAGGAGTAAGATACTATAATTTCATGGCAGTTATTTTTACCTTAAACTTAATGTTAGCAGTTGTTCTGAGTTCTGAGTCCCCAGACTGTGATTTTGTACAATCATGTCAGTTTTAAGATGCATTTTTTATTATCACTTTTTTATTAATGTTTTACTCTACAGTTGTGCAGTTTTGGGGGGATACAGTACAGGCCAAAAGTTTGGAAACATTACTATTTTTAATGTTTTTGAAAGAAGTTTCTTCTGCTCATCAAGCCTGCATTTATTTGATCAAAAATACAGAAAAAAATGTAATATTGTGATATATTATTACAATATAAAAATAATTTGTTTTCAATTTATTATACTTTAAATTATCATTTATTTCTGTGATGCAAAGCTGAATTTTCAGCATCATTACTCCATTCTTCAGTGTCACATGTGACATCCGGTCTATCACATGATCCTTTAGAAATCATTCTAATATGATGATTTATTATGAGTGTTGGAAACAGTTCTGCTGTAATGTGTGTGTGTGTGTATATATATATATATGCTAAATCATGAACACAATGACAGGGTGAAATGGGCTGTGATGCATGGGGCGCCAGGTAAAATCTTGCCTAGGGCAGCAAATTGGTCAGGGCCGGCCCTGTGTGTGTGTGTGAGTGTGTGAGTGTGTTAGTGTGTTAGTGTGAGTGTGTGTCTGTGAGTGTGTGTGTGCGTGTGTGAGTGTGAGTGTGAGTGTGTGTGTGTGTGTGTGAGTGTGTGTGTGTGTGTGCGTGTGTGTTTATGAGTGAGTGTGTGCGTGTGTGAGTGTGTGTGTGTGAGTGTGTGTGTGAGTGTGTGTGTGCGTGTGAGTGTGTGCGCGTGAGTGTGTGCGTGTGTGAGTGTGTGTGTGTGAGTGTGTGCGTGTGTGAGTGTGCGTTGGTGAGTGTGTGTGTGTGTGTGGGTGTGTGTGTGTGAGTGTGTGTGTGTGTGAGTGTGTGAGTGTGTGCGTGTGTGAGTGTGTGTGTGTGAGTGTGTGTGCGTGTGTGTGTGTGTGCGTGTGAGTGTGTGTGTGTGTGCGTGAGTGTGTGTGTGCGCGTGTGTGTGCGTGTGAGTGTGTGTGTGTGCGCGTGAGTGTGTGTGTGTGTGCGTTAGTGTGTGTGAGTGTGCGTTAGTGTGTGTGAGTGTGCGTGTGAGTGTGTGCGTGTGCGTGTGTGAGTGTGCGTTTGTGAGTGTGTGTGTGTGTGTGAGTGGGTGAGTGTGTGTGAGTGTGTGTGTGTGTGTGTGAGTGTGTGTGTGTGTGTGTGTGTGTGTGGGTGAGTGTGTGTGAGTGTGTGCGTGTGTGAGTGTGTGCGTGTGTGAGTGTGTGTGTGTGAGTGTGTGTGTGTGAGTTTGTGTGTGTGTGTGAGTGTGTGTGTGTGTGTGTGTGTGTGTGGGTGAGTGTGTGCGTGTGTGAGTGTGTGCGTGTGTGAGTGTGTGCGTGTGTGTGTGTGTGAGTGTGTGTGTGTGTGCGTGTGTGTGTGTGCGTGTTTGAGTGTGTGTGTGTGTGTGAGTGTGTGTGTGTGTGTGTGAGTGTGTGTGAGTGTGTGTGTGTGTGTGTGCGTGTGTGTGTGAGTGTGTGTGAGTGTGTGTTTGAGTGTGCGTGTGTGAGTGTGTGTGTGTGTCAGTGACCGGTGCTTCTGTGCTCCTGCAGCGTATAAGTGCATCACGGACGAGCGCGAGCAGCTGGAGCAGATGTTGCCGCTGGTGTTGGGTCTCATCCTGGGTCTCATCATCGTCATCACCATCTCTGTGTATCACTTCCACCTCAAACTGAGCGCCGCGCAGCAGCCACAGCTTCCTCGAGACCGCTCGCTCTACAAGAACATGTGAGGACCCCTGCATTCCAGAGCCTCTCTCTCCGCTTCGTGTGTTGAGTGCATGAGTTTAATGACACTCGGATTCAATTTTGCTGTTGCTGTGTGGACATTTTTGTCTCTAAGTTTACATTACACAATTAGTTTTTTTTTTACATTTGACTTTTTTCTCAGAAATTTACGTTTGCATCTCACCATTGACTTTTGTTTCTCTCCAGGTTTCTAAGTTTACATTTCACAATTACGAATTTTAAAGTCAAATGCAAGACGTAAACATAATTCAGAGGACAATTTTTAATTGTAAGATGTAAACAGAATTCTGACTTTTTTCACACAATTTTGAATTTATATTACGCAACTCTGTTTAAATCTCAGACTTGCTAGATACTGTCCAAATTAAAAAGTGAATGACTTGATGTGACCTTTGCTGTTTTTTATTTCGATTCTGAGGAAGCAGGTTTCTAGAGTCTGGTCCAGATGTTAGGGCACTGCACCAGGGCCAAGATGAGTGTGAAAATAGATTTTAATTGAAATGAATGAAATATAATGGTTTATTAAAAAAATATAGTTGTCAAATGCATAGGCTTTCTATCATTAATTTAAAGATACTACAGCAACAGTTAGGACAGTCCATTTCACAAAGTCGCATTTTAATTGTTACTCTGACACATTCAGAAAGCAGCGTGAGCTATGATGCAATATCTTTTTCATGTTTAATAGAGGGTTAATTGATCTGTTTATTATTTTGCTGCATTGTTATTGTTTGTTGCTGTTCAAGTTGTTCCAACTTAAAATGATGCATCTGTTAAATGGGTCGCAATGAATGTATTATGTCAGGGAATCGGTCGCAATGAGCTTGTGTTTCATTGTGAAGCAGACATAATTAAGTATTTCTGGTGGTTATGGTGGTATCAGTATTTGTTGTAAAGCATGCTGCCTAAAACTGCTCACATTTTTATTTCCTGGTTGTTTTGTTTCCTGTTTTTATTTTCCATCTGTGCAGGGCTCGAGCTCAAACAAACACATTCAGCTTCTAAAACACGTCTCTAGACCTTAGACTTAAAATAATAAATCCTGTGACCTGCCTTGCGACCAAATCTCTATCCGTGTGAACCCTGTATTCTAATAGCTGTAGTAATATCGGTTCGAAAAATACATGAATAGGCAACACAAGGTTATTTTATTATGATGATTATTATTATTATTACTCTGCTGTGTCATCGCCCTCATCAGGGCTGCACTCATCATGATTATCACTGCAATATACAGAGATATTAAAATGGCTTGAAGGGTAGAAATAAAACAAATATTTGATGATTATTGCATATTATTTTGTGATTATTTAATCATTAGTGATTTCTAAATGTAGTGATGTGTGAGACCGCACAGAATGACATGTTTTAGAAGATCTTCGAGGGTTTTCTCTTGCAGCAGAACTGAAGGTTTAGATCCATCAGAATCAATCACGACACGGAGATGATGGAGAATCAATAAGAAGCGGTGAGACAGCATTAAAGATTTCCACACAATGAGCTTCGATCAATGTCTGAGTCTCAGGATTCATCTGAAGTTCTGTTCTGTTCAAACTCGTGATGTTTCACGTTTCTCGTTTCATTCTCATCCAGCATGTTCATACTCGAATGTGGTGCGCTAATAAACGTGTTTTTTTTGTTGAACTGTCTTTTCGGTATTATGTCATGATTTCAGAACTGTATAGAAGCATCTTTACTGTAAACTGTGACAGAAATTTGATCCAGTTTGTTGGTATTTGCTTACAAAGTTAGGAATATATTTATTAATAGAATACTTGAAAATGTTCTTAATCTTTTATTTTTTAGAAAACTGAAGAATTCTAAACAGAGTAAAATGTGTATTGTCTTGTTTCAAACGAGATGAATGAATCAGCATGAATCAGATAGAGTTCATGGAAGGTCCTTTTGGGATCTCAGTAGTTACTCTATTATGATTTTGGTTCATTTTTCTTTTTTTTTAATGAACATTTTCTGTTTTCATTACAATGTTAAAGTTTTTGCAATTAGGGCCCGAGCCAATGGGCGCATGTTTTTTTTACTTTTTTATAAACCTTAACTACAGCAACAGTACAGTAACATACTCAAAAACTCTTGAAAATTGGCACAAACATCGGAACCTACGGCCATCAGGACGCCATAGAGACTGGGACCCGGGCGTGGCACAGGGGCTCTACAGCGCCCCCTGGAACACAGTCAGAAATCACAGTCAAGTCACCTTTATTTATATAGCCCTTTAAACAAAATACATTGCGTCAAAGCAACTGAACAACATTCATTAGGAAAACAGTGTGTCATTAATGCAAAATGATAGTTAAAGGCAGTTCATCATGGATTCAGTGATGTCATCTCTGTTCAGTTAAATAGTGTCTGTGCATTTATTTGCAATCAAGTCAACGATATCGCTGTAGATGAAGTGTCCCCAACTAAGCAAGCCAGAGGCGACAGCGGCAAGGAACCGAAACTCCATCGGTGACAGAATGGAGAAAAAAACCTTGGGAGAAACCAGGCTCAGTTGGGGGGCCAGTTCTCCTCTGACCAGACGAAACCAGTAGTTCAATTCCAGGCTGCAGCAAAGTCAGATTGTGCAGAAGAATCATCTGTTTCCTGTGGTCTTGTCCTGGTGCTCCTCTGAGACAAGGTCTTTACAGGGGATCTGTATCTGGGGCTCTAGTTGTCCTGGTCTCCGCTGTCTTTCAGGGATGTAGAGGTCCTTTCTAGGTGCTGATCCAGCATCTGGTCTGGATACGTACTGGATCCGGGTGACTGTAGTAACCCTCTGATCTGGATACAGACTGGATCTGGTGGCCACGGTGACCTCGGAATAAGAGAGAAACAGACTAATATTAGCGTAGATGCCATTCTTCTAATGATGTAGCAAGTACATAGGTTGTTATGGGAAGTGTTTCCGGTTCCGGTTTACCTAATTAATGCAGCCTAAAAATCCTTTAACGGATTTGGATATTAAAAGCATATTAGTATGTTATGTGTAAGCCAGGTTAAAGAGATGGGTCTTTAATCTAGATTTAAACTGCAAGAGTGTGTCTGCCTCCCGAACAATGTTAGGTAGGTTATTCCAGAGTTTAGGCGCCAAATAGGAAAAGGATCTGCCGCCTGCAGTTGATTTTGATATTCTAGGTATTATCAAATTGCCTGAGTTTTGAGAACGTAGCGGATGTAGAGGATTATAATGTAAAAGGAGCTCATTCAAATACTGAGGTGCTAAACCATTCAGGGCTTTATAAGTAATAAGCAATATTTTAAAATCTATACGATGCTTGATAGGGAGCCAGTGCAGTGTTGACAGGACCGGGCTAATATGGTCATACTTCCTGGTTCTAGTAAGAACTCTTGCTGCTGCATTTTGGACTAGCTGTAGTTTGTTTACTAAGCGTGCAGAACAACCACCCAATAAAGCATTACAATAATCTAACCTTGAGGTCATAAATGCATGGATTAACATTTCTGCATTTGACATTGAGAGCATAGGCCGTAATTTAGATATATTTTTGAGATGGAAAAATGCAGTTTTACAAATGCTAGAAACGTGGCTTTCTAAGGAAAGATTGCGATCAAATAGCACACCTAGGTTCCTAACTGATGACGAAGAATTGACAGAGCAACCATCAAGTCTTAGACAGTGTTCTAGGTTATTACAAGCAGAGTTTTTAGGTCCTATAATTAACACCTCTGTTTTTTCAGAATTTAGCAGTAAGAAATTACTCGTCATCCAGTTTTTTATATCGACTATGCAATCCATTAGTTTTTCAAACTGGTGTGTTTCACCGGGCCGCGAAGAAATATAGAGTTGAGTATCATCAGCATAACAGTGAAAGCTAACACCATGTTTCCTGATGATATCTCCCAAGGGTAACATATAAAGCGTGAAAAGTAGCGGCCCTAGTACTGAGCCTTGAGGTACTCCATACTGCACTTGTGATCGATAGGATACATCTTCATTCACTGCTACGAACTGATGGCGGTCATATAAGTACGATTTAAACCATGCTAATACACTTCCACTGATGCCAACAAAGTGTTCAAGTTTATGCAAAAGAATGTTGTGGTCAATTGTGTCAAAATCAGCACTAAGATCCAATAAAACTAATAGATAGATACACCCACGATCAGATGATAAGAGCAGATCATTTGTAACTCTAAGGAGAGCAGTCTCAGAAAAGACACACAGAAAAGGGAGATTTGAGATTGGTCTATAATTAACTAGTTCTTTGGGGTCAAGTTGTGGTTTCTTGATGAGAGGCTTAATAACAGCCAGTTTGAAGGTTTTGGGGACATATCCTAATGACAATGAGGAATTAATAATAGTCAGAAGAGGATCTATGACTTCTGGAAGCACCTTTTTCAGGAGCTTAGATGGTATAGGGTCTAACATACATGTTGTTGGTTTAGATGATTTAACAAGTTTATACAATTCTTCCTCTCCTATGGTAGAGAATGAGTGGAACTGTTCCTCAGGGGGTCTATAGTGCACTGTCTGATGTGATACTGTAGCTGACGGCTGAATGGTTGCAATTTTATCTCTAATAGTATCGATTTTAGAAGTAAAGTAGTTCATAAAGTCATTACTGCTGTGGTGTTGGGAAATGTCAACACTTGTTGAGGCTTTATTTTTCGTTAATTTAGCCACTGTATTGAATAAATACCTGGGGTTATGTTTGTTTTCTTCTAAAAGAGAAGAAAAGTAATCGGATCTAGCAGTTTTTAATGCTTTTCTGTAGGATATGTTACTTTCCCGCCAAGCAATACGAAATACCTCTAGTTTTGTTTTCCTCCAGCTGCGCTCCATTTTTCGGGCTGCTCTCTTTAGGGTGCGAGTATGCTCATTATACCATGGTGTCAAACTGTTTTCCTTAACCTTCCTTAAGCGTAAAGGAGCAACTTTATTTAAAGTGCTAGAAAAGAGAGAGTCCATAGTTTCTGTTACATCATCAAGTTGTTCTGAGGTTTTTGGATATGCTAAGGACTTTGGATACATCAGGAAGATAACTTAAAAAGCAGTCTTTTGTGTTAGAAGTGATGGTTCTTCCATACTTGTAACAAGAAGTAGGATTTACAATTTTGGCTATATGAAGTTTGCACAGAACTAAATAATGATCTGAGATATCATCACTTGGCTGAATAATTTCAACACCATCAACATCAATTCCATGTGACAGTATTAAATCTAGAGTATGATTTCGACAATGAGTAGGTCCTGAAACGTGTTGTCTAACACCAATAGAGTTCTGAATGTCTATAAATGCTGATCCCAATGCATCGTTTTCATTATCAACATGGATATTAAAATCACCAACTATTAAAACTTCAGTCAGAAACCGTGCTCTAGGGTTTCTGGGCTGTTTAAAAAAAGCATGCTCCGGAATTTGATGTACTACTCTGAGGACTTTTAACTGTTTTCCTTGAAACCCGGTGAACATGATCTCAAGACATTAGAGATGAAAAATTGCCAGGGGATTTTTGATATCTTGAACGGTTTGCCCGTGGCGAAACGATGAATTCATGGTGAAAAATGAGAAACGGAAATTGCCTAATAGCATCAACAAATTTTTTATTATATACAATTTTTATACGATTTTAATTTCAGGGGTTTGTTCGTTGTATGATGCCGATCACATATATGTGACTTGTAGGAGCCAAAGTTAAAGTGCCACTAACTGGGAGCAGGAAGTGTGTCATTTTCAAAATGCTTTTAATTCAGCATCTTATTTTTACTCTATTTGCTTGTAACTTCATCAGAATAATGACAAAACAAGGCCGATACAATTTTTTTGAGGGGATATTAATAGCTATAATATTGATGCCATGGCAACATGTCAAACTGTCTTTTTTCAGGTGTGTTTGATTAGGCTTGGAGCTAAACTTTGCAGGACAGTCGATCGCCATTAACAGAGTTGGACACCCCTGTGCAAGAGGGTTACTGTGTATGTGCCTGCTGGGCACAGTTTTCCTGATGCCACTGGGGTGGCGTTTGCGTTGACAGCTCGGGCCCGCCATCACTATTTGCAGCTATATTTTTGTTTTGTTGCCATGTTTTTTTTCAGTTTCAGTTAAGTACATCAAATTAAACAAAATGAAAATGAAAAGTTGAGTTTTTTTTTCAGTTAAAGTTTTAGTAACAAAAATTGTTTTACGGTTTTAGATAAAATAACCCTGGCCACATGTATAAAACTATTCATGTTTATTATTTTCATGTTTGAACATGTACCTCAAAATTAAAAATTAAAGAGTCCTGAACAAGTTCCTGTTTATTTTCCTTCATGTCACATTAATAAATTAATTTCCAGCACGTATGCATATGTTTAATGTCATTAAATGATGCTTGTAACGTTAAAAAAATGATCATAAGCTGCTCAGTTTTATTGTTGATATTTGTAAACACTGAATTCTTTAAAAAATGTTTTAATATTTAAGAAACAATTTTTTTTTTACTTAAGAGTATTTTTCTATCCAGTCACTGAACCCTGGGGTGTATTCCAGAAAGCAGGGTTAACTTACCATCAGCTAAACCCTCTCAGTTGATTAACCCTTAACCCCAAACCTTGCTTCCTCGAGGTGTGTGGTTCCAGAAACACGTCCAGGACTAAGTTCATTCAACACAGAGTATGTTCCTGGTTAAGACTCAAGACATTCTCAACAGAGCGATGAATCACGAGCCACTATGGAAACGGTTATCTTCTACAATGCATCATGGGATTGTAGTTCATGTATGAAAAGTCCTGTGGAGAAAATGCAGCAGAAATCTTTCTAGAAAAACATCTTTTATAAGTGTCTAAACTCAAAACACATGAACAGGATGACGTGTGACGCATCAGTGTTTTTATTGAAAGCAATTCTTAGTGACACACATGCAGGATCACGTACAGAAGCAACGCGACAGCGGATCTCAAGAGTCCTACAGAAACACGTGTTTCCAGATCACAGTGAGCCATGAGACACGGGTGAGAGCTTCATATTGCTGGAGATCGGACGAGTTCAGCCGCGCGTGAGAATGAGCGTGAAACGGCCACACTACGGAAAACCAGAAAGAAAACTCTGGCGTGAGCGGACACGACCTACAAACGTAGAATAAATAAATATATTCAGATTCATCTGTCTGCAATAGCCAGTTTATGACCATCTTCAAAAAATTAAATATAAACAGTAGGAAAGGTTATTATTATTAGTTATTGTTATTTTACAGAAACTCTCAGTTCTAGGTAATACTGCCCGTTTCAGCATGGTGACATCACAACAAAAATACTGCCGTTTATCAAAACTGTACAATTAAACTTACAATTGCTCTAAAATACATCTTCATAGTTAGCGTGAGAAGACGAGAGTGAAGAAGTCGTCTGATGGGCGCGGGACCGGACCGAAGCGGAGGGCGTGAGACTCCAGGCCGCCAAGACCATCCGTTCTGAATGAAAGCGCTTGTGTGAGTCTGCTCTAAACGTTTCTCTCAGTGGCTCTCAGCGGGGTCGGTAGTGCCGCATCAGAGGAACGATGCAGGACGGGGGGCCCGACAGCTTCAGGAACGGATGCTGCAGCAGCTCCTGTGCCGAGGCTCGCTGGGACGGCTCTCGCACCAGCATCAGGTCCAGAAACACCCGCAGAACTGACGACACCTGAAGAAGAGCTTCAGCTGATTCAACACACCCTACACCTCACATCACACAGTCATCCATATGAATAAAATACATATGTCTTTTTATAGATATGAGCCGGACGATTTATCAGATGCTGCATTATTAGCTTGAATGAATCCACAGTTTCAAACAAATCGAATGAGTCAATGATTCAGTCACTCAAATCAAATTTTCGAAATTCAAATCGGTTGAGATGCTTACCAAATCACGATACAACTGGAGTAGTAATTTATATGAATGTATATCTGAGGGGACTTGAAACGTCAAAATTATATTAGAAACTCTGTCTTTAGAAATGTCAAGATGATTTTTTTTCCATCTTGCCTCTGAACAATGCATATTAAAGTAGTGTTCATAAGCTCAGCCAAAGACTATAGAATAGCCAAGACGTGTCACTTGAATAGTTTTGAATGGGAAAAATGCAATGCTAAATATGACTGCTTAATCGCAGGAAGCCCCGCCTTCTGAATGAAAGAGCCAATCGTTAATCGGGTTGTGCATGTGTGCACTGGCTGATCTAGCCTGAGAAATAAGTTTTTTAAATGTATGCATTTAGCAGACGCTTTTATCCAAAGCGACTTACAGTGCATTCAGGCTTTCAATTTTGACATATCATGTGTTCCCGGGGAATCGAACCCCCAACCTTGCACTTGATAACGCAGTGCTCTACCAATTGAGCTACAGGAACACAAAAACACAACACAAAACACAAGATTTTTATAACGATTTCTTTGGTGATTTCAAATATGAAATTTAATAGCAAACTTAGTCAACAGTTTTGGAGATTTTGATGTTTCCCCATTCAAAGAGATAGGAGTTGCACTTGGATGCCTGAGAGGCGTTTCAAAGATGGCGGCCGAGTGACATGGCTCAGCACTGCTTTGTTTACAGCGGTTACCACGGAAACCCTGTATCATTACTGTTCATCAGCGCCACCTGCTGTCAGAGAGTTAATCTGCGTCTCGTTCAGCTCGTCTGGGGTTTCCTTCAAATGTTTTATGTAGTATAGTTTCACAAAACTAAAGTCAGAGCATTCTGTTTTTGTTTTAAGATGTCAAAATATACAGTCTACTTTAGATTTTAAAAGCTGCTCCTGCTGCATGTATTCAGCATCTTTGTTTGGATCGACATTCAAATGCAGTGGTTGCCTCCAATTTTGAATGGAAAGAGGTTTTTGTCTTGTTTAATTGATTAGATTTGGGGTTTGTTTTAAAATTTCGAATCGAATCATGAGTTAAGTGTATCGTTACATCCCTAATAAAAACAGCGTTTTGCTTAGTTATCAAATAAATCAGCCGTTTCAAACGAATCGAGTGAGTCAATGATTCAGTCACTCATGCATAATAACAGCGTCCTGCTTCGTTATCATCATTTATTATGCAATGTTGAATCAACATATTTCTTTCTAAAGCAATTTTTTTGTAATTTCTATTAAATGCTTTTCTCATTTATTACTATAATGGTTCTGAATAATCTTTTGGGCTGTTGTTTCTTAACCAAAAAAATTTAGTTATTAATATAAATATTTAATGCATAGTTATGTATTTAAAATAATTATATAATTAAAAGGCTGATATACAATTTTTTTTGAGCAATTTAAATGTTTATGTACAGCAGTTTTTATTTGAATGTATATTGTTAAATACATTATTAATTAATTGATCTTCAAATACAATTTCTGTTTGAGTTTTTGTTGGGTTAATAAACGAGTTTCATAGCGTCCCTGTAAATCAGCACACGTGATCATGTGACCATGGCTCTGGCCAATAAAGACGCAGCGGCTCACCTTGTGTGAGTCTTTGATCTGCGGAGCCAGGTTGTCTCGTATCCGTCTCATGGCCTGCAGCGGCGGCTCGTTGAAGTACGGCGGCTCTCCGTCCACCATCTCGATCACCATGATGCCCAGAGACCAGATGTCCACCTGCACACACCACAGCAGATCAGCGCTGACTAGTTACCCATCATGCAGCACACGGGTCAGCGTCGACCGTACCTCAGTGCCGTAGGGAAATCTGGAGATGACCTCCGGCGCCATCCAGTACGGCGTTCCCACCAGAGACTTCCTCTTGGGAACCTCTTTGGACACTTGAGCACAGAAGCCGAAATCCGAGAGCTTGATCTGAGCACAGAAACACATGGAAGCGTCACGTTCAGCACAACACAAAGCTATTTAGCCGCTAATCGCCCCTTCATTTGTCGTGTTCTCCCAGCTAATTACAAGGTGGGAGACACGATTTAATTACTTGGAACTGGTGAAGTTGATAATTACCCTGATCACTTTTCTGGCCTCAAAATAAACACACTTATGTCCCTGTGAAAGATTTATGATACAACAAATCACTGTGACCATGAAACTGTGTGCCGTGTGCTATTTATTCAGTCATAACGATTAAACACAAGATAATTAAATCTTCTATTCTATTCTAATGAATTATTTATATTTTATTATATTATGTGATATCATCATCATTAGTTGCCCATAGTTTATAGTTTATATAACTATAGCCCTTAGTTTATGCCCATAGCAGCATTATATTATTGAAATTATAAATTACATGAAAAATGTATATACATTTATATGTAATAATTTTACATATTAGTTTTCATATTATATAATTTTTATTAATTTAAATTATATTTTATATTATATGTTTAAAATTAAATTATTTAATTTAATTTAATATGATTCATATAATAAAATATAAATCAATTTAATTTAATAGTTAATATATAAATACAATATAAATAATTGTACAATTAAATATAATTTACTTATATTATTAATCTTTACATAAATTATTTAATTTCAATTTAACATTATATTACATACATATTACACTATATCATATCGCATCATATCATATCATATCATATCATATCATATCATATCATATCATATTATAGATGAGGTAACGCACCCGTCCGTCGCTGGTCAGCAGGATGGAGTCGCTCTTGATGTCTCGGTGTATGACGCCCTGTGTGTGCAGGTAAGACAGAGCCTTCAGCACCGACAGACAGACCGTGGCGATCTGCTCCTCATTCATCCTGTCAACAAAACACACAAACATCGGATCTCCTCAACAAGGAGAGCAAATGAGAGGAAACAGCTTCTCCCTTCTCTTGAGACTAACATGGTTGCTAGAGTGGTGCTAAGCAGTTGCTAGGGTGTTCCGGGTGGTTGCTAAGGAGTTGCTATGCCATTGCTAGGGTGTTCTGGGCAGTTTCATCATGCAGTGATGACAGCGAACAGCACTAATGATTGTGTAATGATTCTGATTGAACTCTCACTGTGTGAATATACATCAGTGTCATTTCAGCTGCTCTAAACCACAAGCCTCTATTATCACAGATTCAGGTTCAGTAGCGGTACTGAGCAACTAACCTGATCCCTGACTGCCTACACACACACACACACACACACACATACACACAAACACACACACTCAAACACACACACACACAAACACACACACTCAAACACACACACACACACACACACACACACACACACACTCAAACACACACATACACACACACACTCAAAGACACACACATACACACACACACACACACACACACACACACACTCAAACACACACACTCAAAGACACACACATACACACACACATACACACACTCAAACACACACACACACACACACACACACTCAAACACACACACACACACACACACACACACTCAAACACACACACACACACACACACACACACACACACACTCAAACACACACACACACACACACACTCAAACACACTCACACACACACTCAAACACACTCACACACACACACACACACACACACACACACACACACACTCAAACACACTCACACACACACTCAAACACACTCACACACACACACACTCACACACACACACACACACACATACACACACACACTCAAACACACTCACACACACACACACTCAAACACACTCACACACACACACACACACACACACACACACACACACACACACACACACACTCAAACACACTCACACACACACACTCAAACACACTCACACACACACTCAAACACACTCACACACACACACACACACACTCAAACACTCACACACACACACACACTCAAACACACTCACACACACACTCAAACACACTCTCACACACACACACACACACACACACACACACACACACACACACACACTCAAACACACTCAAACACACACACACACACACTCACACACACACACACACACTGATCTGTGTCTCGCCTGCGGCTGCACTGGAGGGGAACACGCTGCCATGTGTTTGTGCCTCCCGCTCCTCCTCAACACTAATGCAGCGTAATGCACGAACGGGGCGTGTTTGTAATTATTCTGAAGAACGACTCCTCATGAGGAGATCCATGAAGGACACTTCTGTCTCCAAAAACTCATTCCCTACTTCATTCTTTACATACACTGACATAACGAATACTGCAGTCGCATACAAAACCTACTCACACCGACTTAGATCAAATATAAATAAATAATAGGTAAAAAAAATAAATTAAATACTATAAGAAATGCACTGCTCATTGTTAATGTTAATGTATTACTAATGGAACTGTACTGTAAAGTCAAATGAATAATAATGAACATATATATATATAAACGCTAATAAGGTGCTGTAAAAGCCCCTTCACCATGGTAAAATCACTGTATGACACAGCCTGGACTGTTTTATAAAATACATTAATGTTCAATAAATGGTTTAATCTAAAAATTAAAAACACGCCAACAGTTCTTGCATCATGTAGTTCATCACTGTAACTGTATCTGAGTATAAATGTGTATTTAAGCCCAATCATCCCATCACAGCGCTCACTCTCAGCTATTAGTATAATAAGTAAATTCATAAGTCATGTCAGACACTGATTAGCCTCAAACACCTCCAGATTCTACTAATCTATCAAGAGCCTCATTACAATGTGTTTTTAATTGAAAACACAGCACTCCTTGAACGGCCCACACACAGGAACATGCTCAAGCACGGATCAGCGTTAGCTCTGGCAGGAACCCAGTGATACCAACATCAGTCCGCAGCACATGAGAGACGAATAACAGCACTGAAGAACACTGATCCTGTGCACTCAGACCATCATCAACTGTTTCATGTGACTTCATTCTACTCCATACAACTCCACATGACTCCATCCGACTCCAACTGTCTCCATCGGACTTCACTCTGACACCCATCAGACTCAACTTCACTCCAACTGATTCCATCTGACTCCATCAGACTACATCAGAATCAACCTGACTCCAACTGACTCCATCAGACTCAACCTGACTCCATCCTACTCCATCAGACTCAACCTGACTCCACCTGACTCAACCTGACCCCATCTGACTCAACCTGACTCAACCTGACTCCATCTGACTCAACCTGACCCCATCTGACTCAACCTGACTCAACCTGACTCCATCCTACTCCATCAGACTCAACCTGACTCCGTCTGACTCAACCTGACTCCATCAGACTCAACCTGACTCCATCAGACTCAACCTGACTCCATCTGACTCCATCAGACTCAAACTGACTCCATCAGACTCAACCTGACTCCATCAGACTCAACCTTACTCCATCTGACTCAACCTGACTCCATCTGACTCCATCAGACTCAAACTGACTCCATCAGACTCAACCTGACTCCATCAGACTCAAACTGACTCCATCAGACTCAACCTGACTCAACCTGACTCCATCTGACTCCACCTGACTCCATCTGACTCAACCTGACTCCATCTGACTCCATCAGACTCAAACTGACTCCATCAGACTCAACCTGACTCCATCTGACTCCATCAGCCTCAACATGACTCAACCTGACTCCATCAGACTCACACTGACTCCATCTGACTCAACCTGACTCCATCTGACTCCCTCTGACTCAACCTGGCTCCATCTGACTTAACCTGACTCCATCTGACTCCATCAAACTGACTCCATCAGACTCCATCAGACTCAACCTGACTCAACCTGACTCCATCAGACTCACACTGACTCCATCTGACTCAACCTGACTCCATCTGACTCAAACTGACTCCATCTGACTCCATCAGACTCAACCTGACTCAACCTGACTCCATCTGACTCAAACTGACTCCATCTGACTCCATCGGACTCAAACTGACTTAACCTGACTCCATCAAACTGACTCCATCAGACTCAAACTTACTCCATCTGACTCCTTCAGACTCCTTCAGACTCCATCAGACTAGTGTTAATTTCGTCAGATGAGACGAGACGAAATATGTTCATCAACAACCTTTGTTTTCATGACTAAGACGAGACGATGACAAGACTGCCCCACTGTCCAAAAACGCTGACTAGGACTAAATTAACATGCATTATTGTTGACGAAAAAAGACGAGACGAAAATGTTTTGCAAAAAATAAAAACTAAGATAAAATCTCTCTTCATTTTCGTCTACAATTGTCTCTGCTTTTTCATCAACTGTTACGCCTTTAAAAATTCAGAACGAGTTTGCGGCTTCCCGCTGTTGCTCAAGTTACAGGTCTCCAAACTCCTGTTGCTGCCAGCCTGTGGCTGCAACACGAAACTGCTGAACACACAACACCTGAAGCGAACAAGAGTGACGAGCGCCGACGACATGCTATGTCGAAGGAAGAGGCTCGATATTTGTGTGTTATAGTTAGCAGCGGTCTGTTATCACCATGGTAAAATCACTGTATGACACAGCCTGGACTGTTTTATAAAATACATTAATGTTCAATAAATGGTTTAATTTAAAAATTAAAAACATGCCAACAGTTCTTGCATCATGTAGTTCATCACTGTATCTGAGTATAAATGTGTATTTAAGCCCAATCATCCCATCACAGCGCTCACTCTCAGCTATTAGTATAAAAAGTAAATTCATAAGTCATGTCAGACACTGATTAGCCTCAAACACCTCCAGATTCTACTAATCTATCAAGAGCCTCATTACAATGTGTTTTTAATTGAAAACACAGCACTCCTTGAACGGCCCACACACAGGAACATGCTCAAGCACGGATCAGCGTTAGCTCTGGCAGGAACCCAGTGATACCAACATCAGTCCGCAGCACATGAGAGACGAATAACAGCACTGAAGAACACTGATCCTGTGCACTCAGACCATCATCAACTGTTTCATGTGACTTCATTCTACTCCATACAACTCCACATGACTCCATCCGACTCCAACTGTCTCCATCGGACTTCACTCTGACTCCCATCAGACTCAACTTGACTCCAACTGATTCCATCTGACTCCATCAGACTACATCAGAATCAACCTGACTCCAACTGACTCCATCAGACTCAACCTGACTCCATCTGACTCAACCTGACTCCATCCTACTCCATCAGACTCAACCTGACTCCATCTGACTCAACCTGACTCAACCTGACCCCATCTGACTCAACCTGACTCCATCTGACTCAACCTGACCCCATCTGACTCAACCTGACTCAACCTGACTCCATCTGACTCAACCTGACCCCATCTGACTCAACCTGACTCCATCCTACTCCATCAGACTCAACCTGACTCCGTCTGACTCAACCTGACTCCATCCGACTCAACCTGACTCAACCTGACTCCATCCTACTCCATCAGACTCAACCTGACTCCGTCTGACTCGACCTGACTCCATCCGACTCAACCTGACTCCATCTGACTCAACCTGACTCCATCTGACTCCATCAGACTCAAACTGACTCCATCAGACTCAACCTGACTCCATCTGACTTTATCAGACTCAACCTGACTCCATCAGACTCAAACTGACTCCATCAGACTCAACCTGACTCAACCTGACTCCATCTGACTCAACCTGACTCCATCTGACTCCATCAGACTCAAACTGACTCCATCAGACTCAAACTGACTCCATCAGACTCAACCTGACTCCATCTGACTCCATCAGCCTCAACCTGACTCCATCTGACTCAACCTGACTCCATCAGACTCACACTGACTCCATCTGACTCAACCTGACTCCATCAGACTCCCTCTGACTCAACCTGACTCCATCTGACTCCATCAAACTGACTCCATCAGACTCAACCTGACTCAACCTGACTCCATCAGACTCACACTGACTCCATCTGACTCAAACTGACTCCATCTGACTCCATCAGACTCAACCTGACTCCATCAGACTCAAACTGACTCCATCTGACTCCATCTGACTCAACCTGACTCCATCTGACTCCTTCAGACTCCTTCAGACTCCATCTGACTCCATCGGACTCACCCTGACTCAATCCGACTCAATCCGACTCCATCTGACTCCATCTGACTCCATCTGACTCCATCGGACTCACCCTGACTCAATCCGACTCAATCCGACTCCATCTGACTCAATCTGACTCCTTCAGACTCCATCTGACTCCATCAGACTCAACCTGAGACACCATCAGACTCAACCGATTCCATCAGACTCCATCAGACTCCATCTGACTCCATTGGACTCAACCTGACTCCATCAGACTCAAAATGACTCCATCAGACTCAACCTGACTCCATCAGACACAACCTAAGAATAAGAATGTTATCAAAACTATAGAATATGAACCCTGTTTGACCTCCTGACCCTTTGCTGATTAGCACCTTTCTCTCTTTTATTTTTTTCTTATGTAATTGCATCTGATTGTACTTTGGCATGATAAATGTAGAAATATCTGTTATTTCTTCTTGTATGTAAAAAAACTGCAAAACAGATTTGAACATTAAAACATTAAATATGTAAACTAACTATTCATTCAATGCGCAAAAGATAAAATGAAATAAAAATGATTTCTGATTCCAATGCGCGTAATTTGCACGGGGGTTACGGGGGTCATGACCCCCCCAAAAATCAGATCCAGCTAATATAACCCCCCCAATATCATCACATCATTCAGATTAAAATAGATATGAAATATTCAGAATGAATACTTTTGTTCATTTTCTTTATTAATTTCATTTGCCAGCAAGAAAGATAGTATCATATTTTAAATAATCTGTAATGTACCCCCCGCCCACCGCACCGATTTGGTATTACCAAAGTCTCTGGTATTACCCAACCCGCTTTCTGTACCAAGTTTGTTCACTATTTTGCGCAGTCGATGGGATGAATGGTTGGAGAAAGCTGACGGAAAGATGAAAAGGACACTGAAAGGCAGCCAGACAACGATTTTTCATTGTTTGTCGACACCAGCCAAAAAAAAAGAAAAAAGAAAAAAAAAAGAAAAACGAAAAATCCTGACCAAACGGAGGTACCCTTAAGTTAGCTGTTAAGTTAGCTCAGCGTTTCTCAAAGTGTGGGGAATAGAAACATGACAAACAGGTTTTGTGCCCATCTTTTAAATTCCGTTATTTATTGACCATACACTCAAAACAAAGACACATTTAAATGTAAGCCTTGACGTTACTTAACCTCTTCACTCGTAAGTTTAAAAGTATTTCAAGGCTACCGTTATTGATCGTAGTATCGCTTTATGGTTCACATGGAGACGCGCCATTCATTGCTTGTCACACCGTAGCCACAATAGTGCTGAATGACTGATGATCTGCTTTTATTTCCTTTTTTATTCAAAATTTCACAAATGTGTTAGCTATAGCAGGATATATCTGATATTCCGATTGTCAAATATGTGCAAGTGGATGTGTTTTGTTGTTCAAACACCTTTATAACGATCGCATTGGTGGAGCTGTATGCGCAACGTATTTTAGGTATCTATCTTATTAAAATACCTAAAAAAATACGTACATTATTAGGAATTTACCACCTCTGGTTCAATTTGAGATTATTTTTATTTTTGTTTGTTTGTTTGTTTTTTTGTTGTTCTTTTTGCTAGGATTTTGCAAAGTGTCAAAATGAATCAAAGCACAACTAGGTTAATGTTAGTCCACACTTGTATTGATGTTATCAGAGGCTAAATGCAAACACAATTATTATTATTTTTTAATCTAATTTTGAGTCTTATTTCATGCAAAGTGATAATATAATTGCACTTTCATTTTCTTTATTTGAAATTTTTTAATGCTGTTATTTGATGTTACGTTTTTAAAATGTGATGTTAATAAAATACATTTTAACAGTTAAACTTAAAGCCTAGTTTATTAACATTTTGTTGGGGTGATTGGGGACAGGTGGGGCTCGGAACCCTTTCCTACCTCTGAAGTGGGGAATGGCAGAAAAGTTTGAGAAACACTGAGTTAGCTGATGATTTGTTTTGTTGACTGGAGTTGGCTGGCTAGATGTTGGTTTGCCAGTGTCCTATGAGGTAAAGCCAGAGGCTGCCAGGGACTGTGTAGAACCAATGTCACTGAATTGTAACTGCTGTTTGCTCCAATACAGTCACCCGTTTTGGGGGGGATTGCATAATTAAATTATGCAAATTAGCATGTTACCTTTTACACAAGAAAATAATACAATAAATTAATAAATAAATAAATATGCCGCGAGTTTAACCCCCCCAATGGTAGACCCAAAGTTACGCCCTTGTCTGATTCTGATTCAGACTGAAGACGCTGCCTAAGAAGGGATCCGTCTATATAGACATTAGCGTCTCTATTAGTGTCTAAAAAAATAAAGTGCATCAGAAACAGAACATGGGTGGGATGCAAGCATGTCGTGCTGATCAGGTCACGCGTGTCTCTAAAAGTGTGTAATTACAGTCCAACATCACGCCACACCGAACTGACGAACAATGCCAATTACTGTAATTATGCAGACGCTTTGAGAGCAGAGGCAGCGTTTAAAACACTCCACCACAAACTTTCACAATAATAATTCATGCCTGGACTATTGTCTCCAGCAGATAACGCCGCTCTGTAAATCAGCTGTAGAAGTGTAATTTTACTCTCCATTTCATATTGGATCAGAGCTGATTGTGAAAAGTGTTAAAGTGTTCTCTATTAAAACCCTCCTGATCTAGTTATTTCTGACACAAACTCAATAATGAGGCCTAGTGTTATATAATGTGACTTAATCATTTTATCTTTTTATTAAAAGGGTCTTGATGGACTTCGAAAGATCCGATGATTCACACTGAATGAATGAATCGGTGTGAAATCAGTTAATTTAGACCCTGATTCTGATTGGACGACCGGCTCTAACCTGGTGTGAGTGACGATGTCAGTCAGGGCTCCGCCCTCAAGGAACTCCATCACTACCCAGAGTTCATCACTGACCAGATAACTGTTGTACATGTCCACCACGTTCTCGTGATGGTAGTCTCTCATGATGACCACCTGCAGGCAGATGAACAGATCATTACTAATTACATGATGAAAATGTAGAGTACATGAGTTACTATCAGCACTGTGTCCAGTGACACACCAGCACCTCTGATCCAGTGCTTTCACGTCTCTGCATCAGTCTGAGTCAAATATAATGTGCATTTGGCAAAACAACACGCGCAAAAACGTCTTCCCAAACTCGTAATGAGACGCGTGTATAAACCAGCTGCTCCCAACAAAAGACTATAAATTTTAGTATTGAAATAATTATTTAAAACAATTTTAATTTTATAGAGAAATATTCTAATTATAATAATATTTCATATTTTGATTAATATTTTAACAATAATAATAATTACTATAATTAGTATTTTATACACATATTGCTATATAACTGCACAGTTTTTGCTCATATTGCACAACTTTTCACCAGTCGCTAGTTTGTTCAGCAGGATATCTGTGCGCTCACCTCGTTGAACAGAAGTTCCCTCCGCTGCTGTTTCCTCAGGTCCATCTTCTTCACAGCCACCTGTTTGCCGCTGTGCTTCTCGGTGGCGATGCACACGATGCCCGTGGATCCCTCTCCGATCTTCAGGAAGTTGTCCAGATACTCGCGCGGGTCGCCGGGGTTCACCACCAGCTGCAGAGCGGCGCGGAACTGTTCGTGGGACACTCTGCAGGGCGGCTGCTCAGAGGACGAGCCCCAGCTGGGCGGAGGATAGGCCCCGGGCCCCGGGATGAAGGGCGAGGAGGGCTGTGAGTGTGCTCCCTGTGGGGTGTAGGGGGGGCTAGGCTGGGGCGGCGGGGGGGGGGACGGCGAGGGCTTGTAGTGGAAGGGCGGAGCGATCTGGAAACTGGCCGGGTACACAGGTTTGCCGTGGCTCTGAGGTAGTTTGAGGGGAACGCGTAAGTACGTCTCGGGCCCCGACCCCCGCGGACTCCCATCACGGGCCACTCGCTCGTACTCGCCCTGTTAGATCCAAACACACAACATGATGAGGGAATAATGCAGACACAGACCCGTGATGATCCTCAAACGCTCATCTATCTCCGAGATGACAACAAACCACATCACACTGACACTGGATTCATGGAATCATTCATTGAAGATCTACTGTGTTTTACTTAAGTGAAAAAAAAGTAATATTCTGAAACATTATTACAATGTAAATCATCTGTTTTCTGTGTGAATCTGTGTTAAGGTGTAATGTATTTCTGTGATGCTCCGCTGTATTTTCAGCATCATTCCTCCAGTCTTCAGTGTCACATGATCTTCAGAAATCATGAAAATATGATGATTTACTGCTCAAGAAACATTTCTGATTATTATCAGTGTTGCACGATATTTCTGTGGAAACTGGGAAACCTATTTTTCAGGATTCACAGATGAACAGAAAGTTTCATTTCATTAAAGTACAGCATTTATTTGAAATATAAATCTTTTGTAACATTATAAATGTCTTTACTGTCACTTTTAATCAAGATAATACATCAGTGCGGAATAAAATAATTAATTCAATTTATTTATTTAAACAAATCAGAAATGTTTCTTGAGTAGTAAATCAGTATATCATTCATGATTTCTGAAGATCATGTGACACTGGAGACTGGAGGAATGATGCTGAAAATACAGCGGAGCATCACAGAAATACATTACACTTTAACAGATTCACATTCATATTCAGTTATTTTACATTGTAATAATAATAATAATATGTAATATAATCATACTGTTATAATATTTCAATTGCTTAATTATCAATCGTTTGACTAGTACAGTGTGCGATACACACATATGGAAGAGTCAAGATCTTTTCAGCAAAGAAAGAAAAGCGAGTATTTGTCAGAGGAATAAAGTAAAGTCTGCAGTCCCGACGGATCTGATTCCCGCTCAGCAGGGTCACGGTGGGCGGTAGATCGAATCATTCCCAGCATGCCCCAAAACACAAAAAGATGACACGACACGGATCGTCATCTAACTGATGATGAGAGCGCCGGCTGTAATTACGCCGGTGGACTCGTTTAATCAATCATCCCGGCGAGGCTGTTTATGGGCCGGAGAGAGTCCCGAGACCTCCTTTCCCAACCGGCACCGCTGGCTGATCCGTGTTCGTTAAATGCACATTAATCTGAATTTGGCAGCGTAATCAACAACCCAACTGGAGTGTGAAATTGAATTCTGTGGTGGAACACGCCGCCGTGGCTTTTGTGCAAGGGCTGCAGAAAAGGAAGGAGCCACCACATCAGTTCATCACAATGAGAGGAGCGTGCACGAGTTCCCAAGTCCCCGAGCTGTCGGCCTTTAACGGCCCGAGATTCCCAGCAGCGCACACAAAACGCTGGGCTCGCTGAAAGTGACCGAGTCGAGGTGAATGAGAAAGAAAGGTTCATTATGAAGCTGCTGAGCCGAGACTGATGGGACTGCAGCGTGTGTTTGCTGAATCACAGTGAAATCACACACACACCGGCTGTGCTGCTCCACACAGCACAACATCTCACTGAATCACAGTCTAACCCTGCGTAAATCAGCTAAACACGGCTCAGATTTCACACACAAACATGACAGTACATGTAGCATACTGAAAACGAAGAGTCTGTACCATTATTTTCATGACAATCAAGCACATTTAGATACAAAATTCCAATTGCTTTTATTAATCAGTTTTGTATCTACGTCTGTTTTCATGTTTAAAGCTTTATTACATTTGTTGTGTATTTTTGTGACTTTTTGAGAAATGTTGTAAGGCATTTATTTTATTTAATATAATGTTTATTTTATTTTAAATAACCGCGTTTATTTTATATTTTAGTTTTAGTTAACTATATTAACTCTGGTGTAAATTTACCTTGCAATATATTGAGGAGGCTAACACAGTTCTGATGCGCACGGATGTCTTACAGTAGTCCAGAACTGAAATGACAAGAGCTCAAGCGTGTGTAAATGAAGGCCTGGGATGAGCCGCTGTTATCTGGGTGATGCTACGCTTCCATTAATTGATTCCTGCGCCGCTCTCATGAGTAATTCTGTGTCTCCGGCCGCAGCGCTCTCTTCACGGGTGAGTAGATTAAGAACTGACACCAGATCCATCACGGAGCCGGTGCTGAGAGATAATACGCCCTACACGGAGCGCACAGTGCATGTGTCCACTGTGATTTAACATCTTCTGAAAACATTTATTTCTTTTGTTTAGGGGTCAAATATGAAACAGACGTTTATTCATGAGATTTTCCTGATGATGGTGATAATAGGAGTAAATACAAGACAATAAGCAAGCTATTTTTAAAGTTATTTTTGAGTTATCGAGGAAGTGGCTAATACTCTTCTAATGTGCAAAGTGCATGAAATGCAATGTAAAAGCACCTGCTAAATGCATGACATGAGAAAAACAGCATAGATTATATGCAGAATATCCAACATGACATTTTTGGGGACTGAAAATATGTCATAAAAGTTCCTAAAACATGAAAAAGTATACAAAACAGGTTCTGCAAGGGATGTACATTTATGTGGCAATATATTAAGATGTTATTGAGGAATCTGCCTTACATACTTCAGTGTTTCCCACAGACTTACACTCAATGTGAGGCAGCACTTCCCCTGGGGGAAATATAGGCCATATATAAAACAGCAGACAGGCTTATTGAATTAGCAAATTCACTCTCTGCCAGCAGGAGGCGCTTTAAGAGTGGCATAAATAGCGGTTTCCCTGGTAACAGCTGTAAACAAAGCAGCGCTGCAATCATAAACGCTACTTTATCAGGCATTATAGGAAAGATTAAATGAAAATGACATCGAAACTTTTCTAAAAACAGCCATTCCCTACAGTCTTATAAAAACACTTGTGCTGCATTTTGACTTTGAAATGTCCAGAGCTCATTTTTATTGAACAAAGTCAAAGCCTTTTGGAAAATCTATTTGTGGCCGTCAGTGTATTTAAATAATTAAATGTATGGGAAACACTGAACTTCTAATGCCAAAAGAGCATGAAATGCAACATAAAAGCATCCTCCAAATGCATGTATTTAAATGCAGCACTCTTTTATTATTTTTGCTATCACAAGATGTTTGAGCAAAACAATGGATCTCCATGGAGCCTTTTCCTGAAAAAGTCTACAACGTGACAATCTCTGACGAGACAAGCAGCATTTGGCCATCACATGCAAATGATGCATCATCAGTAGTGGTTTGCTTTGGTAAGTCTGGATTTATCTTGCATTGATTGTAAACTGTGCCAGAAACCACACAAACTCTGCACTGTTTCACGAGTTCGCACTTACATATAATCAGAGCAAATAGTATGCATATTTGGCATGCTGTCCAAAGGCCAGGGGCTCCGAGCTTGGAATATAGACTGAACCCAGAGAACTCCACCATATCCCAAAGCTGGGACAGGAATAGTTAGGAGTGAGGAGTTGGGGTGGAGGAGGAATCCCAGAAAACTGTTATGGGACAAAGGGGAGTTGGCTGTATATATATTTTATTATAGTTCTAATTAAGTTGATTATCTGAACGTGCCCTGCCTGAACTTTGTTAAAAAAATATCATATAGTGTGAATATGTCCTTAATGCATTGGTGCATTTTGACAAAATAACCCTGCAGGACAAAAAAAGCCAAACTTATCATTATAAGGAGGCTGATTTCATCTTTACCTTGCCCATGACGAGTGAAGACGTGTTCTCGGACAGTCTTGGGTACGTGTACGAGCTGTACGGCCCCTGCGGCGCAGCTTTAAATGCACTGATGCCGTACGGTTGGCTGGGCTCCTGCAGGCCTGACCCCGAGCGCGAGCGCTGCCGGATGGCTGGCTGGGGGCTCGTCTGACTGATGTAAGAGGACTTGGGCCTCTTTTCGTAGTCGTCTTTCAGTCCAGCTCCGTATCCCCAGTCTCCGTCGGGATAGTTCATCTGTCCGCTGTGGATGGAGACACGCGACGGCGTTCCCAGCGGATGCTCCCGATAGTCCTGACTGGATCCGCCCAGAGAGGCACGGTAGTAGTCCCTGCGGCCGCCCATGGCCATCTCAGCGGTGGACAGCCGCATTTTGCTCTCCAGGTAGGCGTGGTAGTCGGGTGGCATCTTGGCGTAGTCCGAGGACTTCTGCGGCATGGCGTCGGGATAGAAGTGGCTGCGGATGGGATGGCCGCTCTGTCTGAGAGAGAAGCGGTAGTGCCGTCCGACCGCCAACTCGCTGTCATGGGCACCTCGGTCACGGTATGGGTCTAGCGAGAAGTCTTTACTGTTGTCCAGGTCGCATGAGAAGCGGCCATAATAGTGTCCGAAGCCGTTCTCCTCTGGTCCGCCGGCGTTGGACGTGGACGCAGATGATGGCTTACTCCCGCCTGACTGATGAGCTCCAGGTGGACTCTCTTTCCTCAGAGAGTTGGAGCGGGTGACGGAGATGCTGTCAAACTCCTCCAGCAGGCCGTTGATGGAGGCGTCCTTGGGCGGCCGGCTCCCACGGACGATGGTCTGCAAAGAGAATGAAGGGGAGAGGCACAGAGCATCAACAGGAAGGTCCAGGCCTGAGCGTTCCACACACATATATTTTGACAGAGTCAAACAGCAGTGGGAGTGGGATCAGAAGATGTTTGGCAGCCTGAATAAATCACAGCTTTGCTCATCTCATCCCACGGCTGCTTAAGCGTGTTACACAGCTGCGTCGTGACTCACCATGAATAAAACACTGAAACAGACCCAAAATATAAGAGTGGCATGAGCTGAAAGGCCAGACAGAAGGTTTTTCCCAATATCCCCTCTCACTAGTTATCTAAAACTACACAATAACTACAATTACACTACAATTACATCAGCAGATTTAGAAAAACACACATTATACGGGTCTTTTCATATTTCCCATATAGACTGACCCAAACCAGGTACAAACCAATCCCACATACACAATTCTTTTAAGATCTGATCACTGAAAGGTTCTTTTGGGAACCAGAAATGGTTCTGTGGTTCCATGGCATTGCTCTAAAAACCACCTTTTAAAACCTTTATTTAAAAGCTTATAGAGTATCATTATTTTAGAGTAACCGCTGCTGTATGCACAAGGACATATGGTGATTATTTTCTTGGTACGTGATCAAATCTTAAAAGAAGAGACTACATTTCTAGACATTACTGTACAGCATGTGACGTATGTAGCTCCAGTAAAGAGAGGCCGCTGTGATCTTGACCTGCATCTGCAGTATAACAACTCTCTGACCTCATTTAGTTGCTGCCGTGGCTTGGCTCTCTAAGTAACATCAGATGACCTGAAGTAAAACTAATACAAAGGTCCAGAGGTTCCAGATCATGTTTGATCCAGAACACAGTGTTTTAAACATGCAGTAGTAAGCTCATTCAGTTGGAGTTAAACTCTGGTCACATTCATTCTGTTAAACTTCTGTAAGATGCAGTCAGACCTATATGTACCTTTAAAAAAAGGTTTTCGATTTCTCATCATAGGTTCTTCAGATTAATGTTTTGGTTCCAGGGTTCTTTTCTTAAGAACCAGAAAAAAACTTTTTGGATCTTAAGGAACTTCCTCTATGGCTTCATCCAGTAAAACCTTTTTTAGTTCTGATTGATCTTCTGGTTGATTTCTTTAATATTGGGAGAAACTAATGCATAAGACTGTCGGTCAATGAAACACATGAAACATGAGACACAGCTGAGACCACATCGGACCACATTCACATTAACATAATTTTCAGACGAAGGTCCATATTAAACCTTTACTCTGAAGCTCTACAGATGCATGTCATCAAAACATAACCAGATTCTCAATGATTAATCTGAAGCTCAAGTATCCACAGATAATTTTCACATCCTCACTTCAACTTCAACAATCAAGCCAGACAGGTGTGCATGAATAGATGCATGATCTCCCTACAAATATAAAGTCTTTAACTTAACAGATCTGACGAGCAGGAACATGTGGTCAGTTTAAGAAAAAGAGAGGAGCTAAAATGTCACAGTCTGAGCTTCAGCACAAGAAGAGGAATTAAATCTCCTGGAAGGGGCAGTGTCCTCCTCACAGCAGCGCTACACAGAGTGTCATCCATCTCTTTAATGCGTCTGTCTCACTGCGCTCTGAGCTCAGTCCATCTGAGGAGAGTGTGATCGCAGGCCTTTACACCTCTGATCTGCTATACAGCCACTAATACACTAATACACGTTAACACTCACTGACGCTAACACACACTCACTCAGGCTAACACTCACACCCACTAACACTCACTGACGTTACCACTCACTCATGCTAATTCACTCACTAATTCACACTCGTGTAAACTTCATACAAGGTAAAACTGTCAATTCTACTCCTTGTTACAACTATGGTAGAACCATTACTTCTACCACAAAAGGTTGCTTTGTAACTAATCTTCTTGATTTATCCCGATTCATTAGCATATCCAAAACCTCAGAACAACTTGATGGTGTAACATAAACTATGGACTCTTTATTTTCTAGCACTTTAAATACAGTTGCTCCTTTACGCTTAAGGAAGGTTAAGGAAAACAGTTTGACACCATGGTATAATGAGCATACTCGCACCCTAAAGAGAGCAGCCCGAAAAATGGAGCGCAGCTGGAGGAAAACAAAACTAGAGGTATTTCGTATTGCTTGGCGGGAAAGTAACCTATCCTACAGAAAAGCATTAAAAACTGCTAGATCCGATTACTATTCTTCTCTTTTAGAAGAAAACAAACATAACCCCTGGTATTTATTCAATACAGTGGCTAAATTAACGAAAAATAAAGCCTCAACAAGTGTTGACATTTCCCAACATCACAGCAGTAATGACTTTATGAACTACTTTACTTCTAAAATCGATACTATTAGAGATAAAATTGCAACCATTCAGCCGTCAGCTACAGTATCACATCAGACAGTGCACTATAGACCCCCTGAGGAACAGTTCCACTCATTCTCTACTATAGGAGAGGAAGAATTGTATAAACTTGTTAAATCATCTAAACCAACAACATGTATGTTAGACCCTATACCATCTAAGCTCCTGAAAAAGGTGCTTCCAGAAGTCATAGATCCTCTTCTGACTATTATTAATTCCTCATTGTCATTAGGATATGTCCTCAAAACCTTCAAACTGGCTGTTATTAAGCCTCTCATCAAAAAACCACAACTTGACCCCAAAGAACTAGTTAATTATAGACCAATCTCGAATCTCCCTTTCACAGTTATATTCCTTCTTAGAGAAAAATGGTATATGTGAGGATTTCCAGTCAGGATTTAGACCGTATCATAGTACTGAGACTGCTCTCCTTAGAGTTACAAATGATCTGCTCTTATCATCTGATCGTGGTTGTATCTATCTATCTATTAGTTAGGGTGGCCATATGCGCCATTCATATGGGACACGTCCCAGCCAGGATTTTAATAATGCCTAAAATATCCAGGTCTTCCACTTTGTTTGTTTTTTTTGGATTTGTGCGCAGCGACGCTTCAAATCAATCAAACGCTTCAAGTCAATTGAACGCTTCAAGTCAATCTTACTTATCTGACCCGCATCAATTTGCAGTGAATTAATTATGTTCCTGTGGCTCAAGTGGTAGAGCATTGCGTCAGCAGTGCAAGGTTGTCGGTTCAAGTCCCAGGGAGCACATGTTAGGTAAAAAATGTTAGCCTGAATGCATTGTAAGTCGCTTTGGATAAAAGCGTCTGCTAAATGCATAAATTGAATTAAGATGTATCCTATCGATCACAAGTGCAGTATGGAGTACCTCAAGGCTCAGTACTAGGGCCATTAATTTTCACGCTTTATATGTTACCCTTGGGAGATATCATCAGGAAACACGGTGTTAGCTTTCACTGTTATGCTGATGATACTCAGCTCTATATTTCTTCGAGGCCCGGCGAAACACACCAATTAAAAAAAAATGGGATGCTAGTTGATATAAAAATTGGATGAGGAGTAATTTCTTACTGCTAAATTCTGAAAAAAACAGAGGTGTTAATTATAGGACCTAAAAACTCCGCTTGTAATAACCTTGAACACTGTCTAAGACTTGATGGTTGCTCTGTCAATTCTTCGTCATCAGTTAGGAACCTAGGTGTGCTATTTGATCGCAATCTTTCCTTAGAAAGCCACGTTTCTAGCATTTGTAAAACTGCATCTCAAAAATATATCTAAATTACGGCCTATGCTCTCAATGTCAAATGCAGAAATGTTAATCCATGCTTTTATGACCTCAAGGTTAGATTATTGTAATGCTTTATTGGGTGGTTGTTCTGCACGCTTAGTAAACAAACTACAGCTAGTCCAAAATGCAGCAGCAAGAGTTCTTACTAGAACCAGGAAGTATGACCATATTAGCCCGGTCCTGTCAACACTGCACTGGCTCCCTATCAAGCATCGCATAGATTTTAAAATATTGCTTATTACTTATAAAGCCCTGAATGGTTTAGCACCTCAGTATTTGAATGAGCTCTTGTTACATTGGCTTTGTTCGGGAGGCAGACACACTCTTGTAGTTTAAATCTAGATTAAAGACCCATCTCTTTAACCTGGCTTACACATAACATACTAATATGCTTTTAATATCCAAATCCGTTAAAGGATTTTTAGGCTGCATTAATTAGGTAAACCGGAACCGGGAACACTTCCCATAACACCCTATGTACTTGCTACATCATTAGAAGAATGGCATCTACGCTAATATTTGTCTGTTTCTCTCTTGTTCCGAGGTCACCGTGTCCACCAGATCCAGTCTGTGTCCAGATCAGAGGGTCACTGCAGTCACCCGGATCCAGTACGTATCCAGACCAGATGGTGGATCAGCACCTAGAAAGGACCTCTACATCCCTGAAAGACAGCGGAGACCAGGACAACTAGAGCCCCAGATACAGATCCCCTGTAAAGACCTTGTCTCAGAGGAGCACCAGGACAAGACCACAGGAAACAGATGATTCTTCTGCACAATCTGACTTTGCTGCAGCCTGGAATTGAACTACTGGTTTCGTCTGGTCAGAGGAGAACTGGCCCCCCAACTGAGCCTGGTTTCTCCCAAGGTTTTTTTCTCCATTCTGTCACCGATGGAGTTTCGGTTCCTTGCCGCTGTCGCCTCTGGCTTGCTTAGTTGGGGTCACTTCATCTACAGCGATATCGTTGACTTGATTGCACAAATACTGAACTGAGCTGGATGATGACATAATTGAATTCAATGATGAACTGCCTTTTTTCTTTATTGACACACTACATTCCTATTTAATGCTGTTCAGTTGCTTTATTACAATCTATATTGTTAAAAGCGCTATATAAACAAAGGTGACTTGACTTGACTCACTAACACTCACACACACTAACACCACTCACATTTGAACAATTTATTTAATACATGTACAAGATCATGGACCATCACTCACACACACACTCACTCTCACTCATTCACTTACACACACTAAGACACATCCACACAAACACACACACTTGCTCACACTAACAGTCACTCACACT
>NC_081772.1:247500-257500 GCF_963082965.1 Carassius carassius
CTATACACTAAACACTATACACTATACTAAACACTATACACTATACTAAACACTATACACTATACACTATACTATATACTATACACTACACTAAACACTATACACTACACACTAAACACTATACACTATACTATACACTATACTAAACACTAGACACTATACTATACACTATACACTACACTAAACACTATACACTAAACACTATACACCATACACTATACTAAACACTATACACTATACACTAAACACTATACACTATACACTATACTAAACACTAAACACTATACACTATACACTATACACTATACTAAACACTAAACACTAAACACTATACACTATACACTAGGGGTGTAACGGTACGCAAAAATCACAGTTCGGTACGTACCTCGGTTTTAAAGTCACGGTTCGGTTCATTTTCGGTACAGTAAGGGAAAGAAATGCAAACATTAAACTGCAGGTTGTTTATTACTATACACTTTTTTTTAAAATACTTTTTAATAAAATATATATAAAATAAAAAAAGAATAAGAAATAAAATACTGCTGCAAAGTTCTCCACTAAATAAAATACTCTCAGTCTCAAACCAATATCATATAATAAAATATAATGAAAAATATAAATAAATAACTATGATTACAGTGCAGCATTACCAATCCCAGCTTGTAGGCCTGCTTCACCAGAACCGTGCCGTGCCTGCTGCTGTAGGTGACAGGGAGACCGCCGACAGACCAGGCTCTTGTCTTCATGACAACAATATCTATACTTCATGTTGAGCATAAATATAAAGCCTACTGATAAAAGACACCGTCAACAGTAATGACGGCAAAATAGACGATGTTTGACAGGTGCAATATTTGAAAACCTATAATTATTAATTTATTTTTTTAATTACATTTATATCTGAATTTATGTCAACCTATAGACTTTCAAACATCAAAGTGTCATGAATTAATATGTATTTGTGTACAAAATGACATATAAACATATTTTCCTATTCTATTTTGCCTGGAAACGCTTCCAACACGTTTGCGTGTCGCTTGAAAAATAGGCGTCGGTTCTATTTCTAGCATGCACGGGTTTTCCACGCGGCTCGAGCCGCACCTGAGATGCGCGTCTCACGCAGGCAGTCTGCAAGCTCTAACCTATTAACATGGGAGACGAATTAAAAACAGACTCGCCCCGCAGCTGAGACGCCAGCCTTAGAATCAGCTGCAGGGCGGGATTTGTGCTGAACGCGGAGACTTCCGCCACTTAATATGTTCGTTTGGAAACACGAAAATGTACTTATGTTCCGCGCACAAAATATTGCATTCCGTCATTCGGTACACACGTGCACCGTACCGAAAGCCCTGTACCAGTCCGGTACGAATACACGTACCGTTACACCCCTACTATACACTATACTAAACACTAAACACTATACACTATACACTAAACACTACACACTATACACTATACTAAACACTAAACACTATACACTAAACACTATACACTAAACACTATACACTATACACTATACACTAAACACTAAACACTACACACTATACACTATACACTATACTAAACACTAAACACTATACACTATACTAAACACTATACACTATACACTAAACACTATACACTAAACACTAAACACTATACACTATACCAGGGATAGGCAACCTCGGTCCTGGAGGACCACTGTCCTGCAGAGTTTAGCTCCAACCCTAATTAAACACACCTGAACAAGGTGTGGCGAGTGGGGCGGGGCCGAGGGACGTGGGAACAAGGAGTGAGGCCGGCAATGATTGGGCAAATCAGTGACACCTGCGACCCACCGCCGGTCTCGAGTACCACGTAGGAGATGGAAGGATATAAAACTGGAGCGACGACAGTGAAGGACGAGAGAGGACCAGGCCTGGGCTTTTAGTTGTGTTTTGGTTTTTATTTTGTGCGCATCAGTCGTCCGTGAGGGGCTGGTGTGCTGTTTTGTGTTTATTTTGTAATTAAAGTTTCATTTTGATTGTCCACCGGTTCCCGCCTCCTTCTTCCGGATGATTAGGAAGTTTTAATCGTTACACAAGGCAATCAGTGTTTTCGGGATTACTAGATAGATACCGGCAGGTGAGTTTTTATGAGGGCTGAAGCTAAACTCTGCAGGATAGTGGCCCTCCAGGACCGGAGTTGCCTATCCCTGCACTATACTAAAGACTAAACAATATACACTAAACACTATACACTATACTAAACACTAAACAATATACACTAAACACTATACACTATACTAAACACTAAACACTATACACTATACACTATACACTATACACTAAACACTATACTAAACACTATACACTATACACTAAACACTATACTAAACAATAAACACTATACTAAACACTAAACACTAAACACTATACTATATCTAAGGATATACACTATCCTTAGAGTTACAAATGATCTGCTCTTATCATCTGATCGTGGGTGTATCTCTCTATTAGTTTTATTGGATCTTAGTGCTGCGTTTGACACAATTGACCACAAAATTCTTTTGCATAGACTTGAACACTTTGTTGGCATCAGTGGAAGTGTATTAGCATGGTTTAAATCGTACTTATATGACCGCCATCAGTTCGTAGCAGTGAATGAAGATGTATCCTATCGATCACAAGTGCAGTATGGAGTTCCTCAAGGCTCAGTACAAGGGCCGCTACTCTTCACGCTCTATATGTTACCCTTGGGAGATATCATCAGGAAACATGGTGTTAGCTTTCACTGTTATGCTGATGATACTCAACTCTATATTTCTTCGCAGCCCGGTGAAACACACCAATTTGAAAAACTAATGGATTGCATAGTCGATATAAAAAACTGGATGACGAGTAATTTCTTACTGCTAAATTCTGAAAAAACAGAGGTGTTAATTATAGGACCTAAAAAATCCGCTTGTAATAACCTAGAACACTGTCTAAGACTTGATGGTTGCTCTGTCAATTCTTCGTCATCAGTTAGGAACCTAGGTGTGCTATTTGATCGCAATCTTTCCTTAGAAAGCCACGTTTCTAGCATTTGTAAAACTGCATTTTTCCATCTCAAAAATATATCTAAATTACGGCCTATGCTCTCAATGTCAAATGCAGAAATGTTAATCCATGCTTTTATGACCTCAAGGTTAGATTATTGTAATGCTTTATTGGGTGGTTGTTTTGCACGCTTAGTAAACAAACTACAGCTAGTCCAAAATGCAGCAGCAAGAGTTCTTACTAGAACCAGGAAGTATGACCATATTAGCCCGGTCCTGTCAACACTGCACTGGCTCCCTATCAAGCATCGCATAGATTTTAAAATATTGCTTATTACTTATAAAGCCCTGAATGGTTTAGCACCTCAGTATTTGAATGAGCTCCTTTTACATTATAATCCTCTACGTCCGCTACGTTCTCAATTTGATAATACCTAGAATATCAAAATCAACTGCGGGCGGCAGATCCTTTTCCTATTTGGCGCCTAAACTCTGGAATAACCTACCTAACATTGTTCGGGAGGCAGACACACTCTTGCAGTTTAAATCTAGATTAAAGACCCATCTCTTTAACCTGGCATACACATAACATACTAATATGCTTTTATTATCCAAATCCGTTAAAGGATTTTTAGGCTGCATTAATTAGATAAACCGGAACCGGAAACACTTCCCATAACACCCTATGTACTTGCTACATCATTAGAAGAATGGCATCTACGCTAATATTTGTCTGTTTCTCTTTTGTTCCGAGGTCACCGTGGCCACCAGATCCAGTCTGTGTCCAGATCAGAGGGTTACTACAGTCACCCGGATCCAGTACGTATCCAGACCAGATGCTGGATCAGCACCTAGAAAGGACCTCTACATCCCTGAAAGACAGCGGAGACCAGGACAACTAGAGCCCCAGATACAGATCCCCTGTAAAGACCTTGTCTCAAAGGAGCACCAGGACAAGACCACAGGAAACAGATGATTCTTCTGCACAATCTGACTTTGCTGCAGCCTGGAATTGAACTACTGGTTTCGTCTGGTCAGAGGAGAACTGGCCCCCCAACTGAGCCTGGTTTCTCCCAAGGTTTTTTTCTCCATTCTGTCACCGATGGAGTTTCGGTTCCTTGCCGCTGTCGCCTCTGGCTTGCTTAGTTGGGGACACTTCATCTACAGCGATATCGTTGACTTGATTGCAAATAAATGCACAGACACTATTTAATTGAACGGAGATGACATCACTGAATTCAATAATGAACTGCCTTTAACTATCATTTTTTCATTATTGACACTGTTTTCCTAATGAATGTTGTTCAGTTGCTTTGACGCAATGTATTTTGTTTAAAGCGCTATATAAATAAAGGTGACTTTGACTTTGACTATACACTACACACTAAACACTATACACTAAACACTAAACACTATACTAAACACTAAACACTATACACTAAACACTATACACTATACACTAAACACTAAACACTATACACTATACACTAAACACTAAACACTATACACTATACACTATACACTAAACACTATACACTATACACTATACACTATACACTATACTAAACACTAAACACTTTACACTATACACTAAACACTATACTAAACACTAAACACTATACACTAAACACTATACACTATACATTATACTAAACACTAAACACTAAACACTAAACACTATACTAAACACTATACACTAAACACTATACACTAAACACTATACACTACACACTATACACTAAACACTAAACACTATACTAAACACTAAACACTATACACTAAACACTAAAGACTATACACTATACACTAAACACTAAACACTATACACTAAACACTATACACTACACACTATACTAAACACTAAACACTACACTAAACACTATACACTATACTAAACACTTAACACTTAACACTTAATACTATACACTATACACTATACACTAAACACTATACACGTAACACTATACACTATATTAAACACTAAAAACTAATCAATATACACTATACACTATACACTAAACACTATACACTATATTAAACACTAAACACTAAACACTATACACTATACTAAACACTAAACACTATACACTATACACTATACTAAACACTAAACACTATACACTATACTAAACAATAAACACTAAACACTAAACACTAAACACTAAACACTAAACACTAAACACTATACACTATACTAAACACTAAACAATGTACACTATACTAAACACTATACACTATACTAAACACTATACACTATATACTAAACGCTATACAGTATACTAAACGCTATACACTATACTAAACACTATACACTAAACACTAAACACTATACACTAAACACTAAACACTATACTAAACGCTATACACTATACTAAACTCTATACACTATACTAAACGCTATACACTATACTAAACACTAAACACTATACACTAAACACTATACACTAAACACTATACTATACGCTATACACTATACTAAACGCTATACACTATACTAAACACTAAACACTATACACTAAACTCTAAACACTATACTAAACACTATACACTATACTAAACACTATACACTATACTAAACACTATACACTATACTAAACACTATACTAAACGCTATACACTATACTAAACGCTATACACTATACTAAACACTAAACACTAAACACTATACACTAAACACTATACACTAAACACTATACACTATACTAAACACTATACTAAAAACTATACACTACACTAAACACTATACACTACACTAAACACTATACACTAAACACTATACTAAAAACTATACACTATACTAAACGCTATACACTATACTAAACGCTATACACTATACTAAACACTAAACACTAAACACTATACACTAAACACTAAACACTATACACTATACACTTAACACTTAACACTATACACTATAAGCTAAACACTATACACTATACACTAAACACTAAACACTAAACACTATACACTATACACTATACACTTAACACTATAGACTTAACACTATACACTATACTAAACACTATACTAAACACTATACACTACACTAAGCACTATACACTAAACACTATACACTATACACTAAACACTATACACTATACACTAAACACTATACACTTAACACTATACACTATAAACTAAACACTATACACTAAACACTATACACTAAACACTATACACTATACACTATACACTATACTAAACACTAAACACTAAACACTATACACACCATGACTCGATTACAAGAGCAGTCTTATCCTTACTTAAACTTGTTAAACTGTTTACATTTTAATATATATTCAAGATTTCAATTAATTAGACATGCTTTTTCATTCTAAAATTCCTGAATCCAGACAAATTAAAATGGAGGGAAAAATTTGTATTTGGAATTTGGTAAAAAACAATTGATAAAAATCTATCTATATCTCTCTCTCTCTCTCTATATATATATATATATATATATATATATATATATAAATACATGAATTAATGAATAAAATTGAGAAAAAATAAAACTTAATTACTTTAAAAAAAACGGTATTATGGGGGTGTATTTGGTTAAAAATAAAACAATTTGGGGGAAAATAAAACAGAATTTGGTAATAAATAAATAAATAATAAAATCGAATTTGAGGAAAAATTTAAACTGAATTTGGTAATAAATAAATAAATAATAAAACAGAATTTAAGGAAAAATGTAAACAGAATTTGGTAATAAATAAATAAATCATAACGAAATATTTGGGGGAAATAAAACAGAATTTGGTCATAAATAATAAAACAAAATTTAAGGAAAAATGTAAACAGAATTTGGTAATAAATAAATAAATAATAACGAAATTTTGGAGGAAAATAAAACAGAATTTGGTAATAAATAAATAACACTAAACACTAAACACTATACACTATACTAAACACTAAACACTAAACACTATACACTATACTAAACACTAAACACTATACACTATACTAAACAATAAACACTAAACACTAAACACTAAACACTATACACTATACTAAACACTAAACACTATACACTATACTAAACACTAAACAATGTACACTATACTAAACACTATACACTATACTAAACACTATACACTATATACTAAACGCTATACAGTATACTAAACGCTATACACTATACTAAACACTATACACTAAACACTAAACACTATACACTAAACACTATACACAATACTAAACACTATACACTATACACTATACTAAACGCTATACACTATACTAAACGCTATACACTATACTAAACACTAAACACTAAACACTATACACTAAACACTAAACACTATACACTATACTAAACACTATACACTATACTAAACACTAAACACTATACTAAACACTATACACTACACTAAACACTATACACTAAACACTATACACTATACACTTAACACTTAACACTTAACACTTAACACTATACACTATAAGCTAAACACTATACACTATACACTAAACACTAAACACTATACACTATACACTATACACTAAACACTATACACTATACACTTAACACTATACACTTAACACTATACACTATACTAAACACTATACTAAACACTATACACTACACTAAGCACTATACACTAAACACTATACACTAAACACTATACACTATACACTAAACACTATACACTTAACACTATACACTATACACTATAAACTAAACACTATACACTAAACACTATACACTAAACACTATACACTAAACACTATACACTTAACACTATACACTATACTAAACACTATACTAAACACTATACACTACACTAAGCACTATACACTAAGCACTATACACTAAACACTATACACTAAACACTATACACTATACACTAAACACTATACACTATAAACTAAACACTATACACTAAACACTATACACTATACACTAAACACTATACACTATACACTAAACACTATACACTAAACACTAAACACTAAACACTATACACTAAACACTAAACACTAAACACTATACACTAAACACTAAACACTATACACTATACACTATACACTAAACACTATACACTAAACACTATACACTAAACACTATACACTATACACTATACACTAAACACTAAACACTATACACTAAACACTAAACACTATACACTATACACTATACACTAAACACTATACACTAAACACTAAACACTATACACTATACACTATACACTAAACACTATACACTAAACACTAAACACTATACACTAAACACTATACACTAAACACTAAACACTATACACTATACACTATACACTATACACTAAACACTATACACTAAACACTAAACACTATACACTAAACACTATACACTATACACTAAACACTATACACTATACACTAAACACTAAACACTATACACTAAACACTATACACTATACACTATACACTAAACACTATACACTATACACTAAACACTATACACTATACACTATACACTATACACTAAACACTATACACTATACACTATACACTATACACTATACACTAAACACTATACACTATAAACTAAACACTATACACTAAACACTATACACTATACACTAAACACTATACACTATACACTATACACTATACACTATACACTATACACTATACTAAACACTATACACACCATGACTCGATTACAAGAGCAGTCTTATCCTTACTTAAACTTGTTAAACTGTTTACATTTTAATATATATTCAAGATTTCAATTAATTAGACATGCTTTTTCATTCTAAAATTCCTGAATCCAGACAAATTAAAATGGAGGGAAAAATTTGTATTTGGAATTTGGTAAAAAACAATTGATAAAAATCTATCTATATATCTGTCTCTCTCTCTCTCTCTCTCTCTCTCTCTATATATATATATATATATATATATATATATATATATAAAAATACATGAATTAATGAATAAAATTGAGAAAAAATAAAACTTAATTACTTTAAAAAAAACGGTATTATGGGGTGTATTTGGTTAAAAATAAAACAATTTGGGGGAAAATAAAACAGAATTTGGTAATAAATAAATAAATAAATAATAAAATCGAATTTGAGGAAAAATTTTAACTGAATTTGGTAATAAATAAATAATAAAACAGAATTTAAGGAAAAATTTAAACAGAATTTGGTAATAAATAAATAAATCATAACGAAATATTTGGGGGAAATAAAACAGAATTTGGTCATAAATAATAAAACAAAATTTAAGGAAAAATGTAAACAGAATTTGGTAATAAATAAATAATAACGAAATTTTGGAGGAAAATAAAACAGAATTTGGTAATAAATAAATAAATAAATGATTAAGCTGATTTCTGGGTGAATAATGTCTGAATTCGAAGGATTGAGGTGTTTATCAGCATGTGGGACTCAGGGTTGCCAGTGCCATCAGAAGAGCTCCAGGAGCTGCTGTTTTATAGTCTATAACTAACTACAGATCTGACCAGCACAGACTCTGATGACTACTGATGACCAGCAAACCCAAGAGCTTGAGATTCTCCGAGATGTCTGGTTTACCAGCCCTTAGTTTCACTCATATGACCGCTGGTCAACAGCTCATGTTCTGGTGGTGCCGATTTCAGCAGGAATAGTTTGGTGTGTGTGTTCGTGACACTGGACGCAGACAGGAGACGAGGACGAGAGTTAGGCAGCAGGACAGGACAGGAGAGAGCACACATCTCACACACAGAGCAGAGCCCTGTACTGCAGCACTGCTAGTTAAGATAGTTAAGCTGCAGTAACCCGGCTCTGTCCAGCGGGTCAGCAGCTCTGGTCTCCGGCTGGTTCTGCTGTTCTACATGATCTAGACCAGTGGATCTTAATCATTTACACCCCACTGACCCCCAGACACCACAAGCCTCGTCCTACATCTCACTGCTCTATAGTTCTACACTGTGATAAACTGATTGATCAAAATATTATTTAGAATTTATATGAAGTTACATTATTGCATTTTTCCCTACCCATTATATCACTGTATTGTTAAATG